>NC_061119.1:201355532-201650424 GCF_002878395.1 Capsicum annuum | reverse complement strand
TAATCAATTACTGTATTATTTGTTGAAGAACTTGGATATAAATTATTTGTTTCATTCATCGAGGATGAACTAGCCTACTGTTTTTAGTACAACAACTACTTATTGTAGTCTCACAAATGCGGTGTGAGTAAGCGAAACGTTAGTTGAGACAAATAGAAATTAATTTCAATTATTTTATTTTATTTGACATATCTATAGGTCGATCTAAATAGAAAAAATTAAAGAGTAATTAAAGTTGGAATTCCAAACATATTGCTTTGCCTCAAAGTTGTAAAGGATAAAGTTCCCCATGCAAGATATCTGGGGAAGTATTGGAGCGATCCTATTGTGTATACCTACAAGCATTTTTATATGTGTTGTTTTGACATTATCTTCAATCAACGTCTTTTGTTGTAAGCTTTTTTGACATAGCAATTGATTTAATTTGGTGATGCAACCTTATCTAGAAGAAGAGTTGGTTGAAGTTTTCTGTTAGTACTAATCGTGTTGAATTGAAAGAAATATGAACATATTTCACTTTGTTATCTGTGTGTATAAAGATCTTATACTATAATTTATCCTGTAACAATAAAAATGTTGTATTATTATTTGCATTTTTAGTCGTATTTTGGTAATGATTGACATCGCCATATCAAATTCTAGTTCTACACTAGGAATTTTATTAATTTATAATAATTTTAATTGAACATGAAAAGTTAAAAATGAAAGTAACATCTTTGAAATTTATGATCTAAAATCAATCACAATATTTCTGTGGTTATAACTCATCTTATTAAGGGCAAAATAAAAGGCTTAGGGAAATTATATCATTAAATATTAAATACAAAATAAATTATATATTGTTATTCTTTTGTATGTTAAAAATGAAAAAATAACACATAAATTAATAATTTAAAATCTGCACTGTGTAAGACAATTTTTTTTTAAATTTTGTGTTATTAAATTATATATGACACCAAAAACCTTGTTGCACCATCACCAATTAATTCATCAAAAAAATTGTCTGAAGCTTCCAACGAGGAAATGCATCTCCCTGGCTCTTACCATCATAATTTTTATTTTTATTTTGGGTGTCCTATTTTTGATGTTTTAGTCGCTCTCTCAATCAAAAGTTCCTTCAAATTACTCTTTTTATTTTGTTTTATTTGACTTTTATACTAAAATAGTTATTTTTATTTACATTTCCAATTTACAAAATTAAGAAAAATTTATTATGTATCTGATAAAATCTACTGAAATACATAAACGAAAAATACTATAGCAAGTACTACACAATAACAACACGGAATGAATAAGAGCATCTATGGCTTACAAGGACAAGCAGGTAGATATGAATTTATCCGATGAAAATGATGTCATTGTAATCAAACACCTAAATTGAATTTGTATTTAATTTTTGTGGGCAAATGGTCTTCAAATTACGTATCTAATATATAGTAGAAATTTCAAAAGATTCATCTAAGTTTTGGTTCTTGCAAGTAATACAATAGTTTAAATTATGTAATTGTTTTATTGTTTGCGAATTTCGTTGACTTGGTGAAATATCATTACTTCGAAGTTCGATAAGTCTTGCTCCATTGACCTCTCTAAATTTTTCCAAGAGGAGAATGATATGAACAAAAGAAGAATGAATACAAGATTGCGTAATAATATAGAGACCACAAAAGAAAAAAGAAATAATATCAAAAACCTGTATTTAAAAAGGGATATTGCAAAGGACTTCAAGTTAACATTATAGGGGTGTGAAGTGTTTCACCTGCAAGACCCGTCAAGATCTTCAATACTAAATCATAAATTTATTATTTTAATAACTCCTAAATTGGATTAAGCAGCTGAAAAAGATCTCCTCTCTTCTTTTAAGGTTTTGATCACTATTGACATAATTTTATGATTCATAGCAGGTGGACAAATAACTAATTTGCATATATATTAGCACAATGATTACAAATATCATTATGGAAAGTATATGTCCAAAGCAACATTTCAAAAAATTATTCAAGTGAACTAAAAAAAAATGATCAAGGTTACAAGAAATAGCTTCATGCAGTTAATAATCGATTAAAGAAAACATGTGCAATTCTTGCATGAAAACATCAAAGGGAACATGTATACATCTTGATGAAAGCATCAAGGATTTTGAGGTACATTGTTGTCGTGTTATGATCTCATCGATTTAAAAAATGTACCATTTGAAAATTATGCAACATTCACGAGTGAATATTTTGCTCCAAAATGCATTTAAATAATACCTTCAATTAATATATGATGATGTTCTCATCATTTAATCAGTTACAATTATTTCTTCCTGCGATTTCATATCTAAACAAAGTTATTTCATTCATATAACGAGAAGTTGTTATATACATGTGCAATATACGTTGAAATACTCTAAACTAGTTATTTAAAAGTAATCCCGTTAAATTACATTTCACTTAAAAGCAAGAAATTTGACGTCGAAAAAAATGTATTGGAATTACTTTTAAGTAAATAATAATTTTATCTCAAAAATTTCTATTTTTTCCTGAATAAGAAGATTTGAATTAAGAATAACAAACTTAGCAAATCTAAATTATCTCAAGTTTGTTTTGAGTTTTATATCTGAACTTTTAATAGTGTGATTTGTCTATTTGAATTATTGCCTAATATATGGTTAATAAAATACACCTACATATCGATAAGACCAAATATTTTGTTTACAAACACTTCTAGGTGTGTGGCCATAAAAGTTCTTCATCCACCTAGCATATATAACGATTCTATATTAGCTGATACGTTATATCTTTAGTTTCTCAATTTTTCAATTGATTTTTTAAATCATAAAGTCTCCTTTTCCATGCTGGAGATAGTGATGTTACTGCTGAGACGATACCACAGTTAAGAAGGTGAAGAAAAAATATTGAATGTCGTGGTGGAGAATAAATTAATTTATATGGTAATCATTTTTATCTTTTAACCTTAACTTTCAGCATAATGGAGTAATAATTTCTTCAACTTTACCACAACAAAAATATTTGTACTTTCACATAAACCTTTTAAACAAAAGGATTGTAGTACACACCATCAAATTTTAGTCCAAGTGTATTTCACTATTTATTTATTAATAGTTCAGATAGAAAATTCACATTTTCAATAACGGAAAAGGGCCTAAAATGTCCTTCAATTATGTGAAGTGGTGCAAAAATGCCCTTCATTTATCTATTGGACCTAAATATCCTTTCCGTCAACCTATTAAGCCTATTTTGCCCTTACATTTAACAACAAACTAATGACTCTACTTCATTAATGACGTGACACATTTTTGATCAATTAATATTTTATTAAATTAATTAATTTTATTCTTTAAAAGACCCAACGATCCAACCAAATAACCCGCCCCAATTCCTATTATTTTGTCTAGCTGTAAGCAGTACTTATCAAAGCTCTCAACACTTAGTGCAATTATTGTCGGCCAATCAACGATGATGTCGATGATGGGTTCACTGTAATCACTAAGGAAAATAAGGTAGTTCATCACGTAACGTGTTAGAGGATGAATGCCACCACCGCTGTTACTTTTGATGAGTCTTAAATGCTGACTCAAACTCCGATAGCATAGCCCGAGCAACATCTCAAAGTTTGGTCATAGCGATCATCGCTTGAGATTTAACAACAGAAGTAGAATCGAATCCGAATATCATTTCGATTTCGCTCCATAGTTCAGAAATAGAGTCGTACATGTCGAGAATACAGAACATCTTCTCCAGTGATAGTTTCTTGTACTTCGCCACCATTTCAGGGAAAGTAAACATTGTTACAGCTCTGTCTTTAGCAATCTCAGTGAAACAAGATTCTTTGATGTTGTCGGATAAGTACTACTGCAGCTAGACAGAATAATAGGAATTGGGGTGGGTTAGTAGTTGGGTCGGGTTATTTGGTTGGGTCTTTTCAAGAATAAAATTAATTAATTTAATTAAATATTAATTGATCAATAGAAATGTGTCACGTTATTAATGATTAAATGTAAGGGCAAAATAGGCCTAATAGGTTGACGGAAAGGCATTTTAGGCCCAATAGGTAGGTGAAGGACATTTTTGCACCATTTCACATAATTGAAGGGCATTTTAGGCCCTTTTCGGTTTCAATAATTCAGGTGTATATTTTACACAACACATAAAATTCATATCAAAATATATGATAAAGTCTAAACAAAGATTTTACAAATATGGTTAGAGTCAAAACATGTACTTATGAAATACATTCCAGTGATTAAAGAAGTATCTTAGAAGCCTGAATCTTATACTCGACGGATGACACGGTGGTTGCAAAGGGATGACATGAATGACTTTATCAAGGTCCTAGGTATAGGTTGAATCAATTATGTAGGCAATGGATGACATTGCCAAGCTGGTGACAAGCAAAGTTGACAAGGCAACGTGATGTGGCATGACATAGACTCTGGCTAACATCGGCAATGGGCAAGTAGACATATTTCATATGTCAAGGTCAAGATAAATTCCGGGCAAATCAAGCAGAGCTAAAGACAAGACTAGATAGAAATAAAGCTAAACAAGAAAAAAGATGAAGAATGTCATGAGGCAAATAAAAGTTGGCATATCGAAAGGTAGACACAGACAAGGCATCGACAGTGGCATGTGCGATCGGGCTCTCAAGGCAGCAGTGACAAGGTAATGGCTAGGCAGGACATTGGAATGCCTTAACCGCTGGAACTTGACGTGAAATACCCTTGGTATAAATGAGTTAGCAACTGCTCACATGTTATGCACATACGACGATTACTTTTTGCAACTATTTTGTAACAGTTTTGCATTTCAAAATTTGAATTGCCAATATAGTTAGGAATGTCAATTACACTTTAGTTGATTACCCCTGATCACGACAAATGTAGGCAAACTATTGGTTATAAGCCAAAAACTGCCACATGCTCTACAAATGTGCAACCTTAGCTTTAGACGAAATCGAGAGTGAATGAACAAGATTTTAAGTCTGAAATTCACTAAGTAACTCTATAAGAAATGTGAGGGTTTCGATAGAGTATTAAGGCAACAACCAACTTGTTGAAGTCGAAGTACAAATTTGTTGTCATAACGAAGGAGGGTCCTTTGTATTATTTTGAAATTAATATAAAGATTAGGGTTTTTTTGTATATCATTGTGTTCATTTTAGTTTACGCATAAAAAAATTATTCTAAGTTCAGACTGTAGGCATTGTTGAAAAACAAGTAAATTTGACTGCATGCAGGCTACGTCAAATTTGCAGATTTGGCTGCCGTGTGGTAGGCTAACCTCTGTTAGATTCGATTGACGTAGACTGCTCCTGTGATAACATGTATGATGAAGCTATGATCTGTGTGAAAATAGTGGAAGGAGACTCGAAATACTTTCTGATCGAGATGGAGTTGCATAAAGGATCAACTCTTACTCCATTTTTATTTACTTTCCTAATAGATGAATTGACACTGCATATTCAAGGAGAGTTACCATGATTGATGTATATTATTTCCTAATGACACTGTGTTGTTTGAAGAAACACACGAAGGGAGCAATCATTGATTTGTTAAGAAAAGTTAACAAGAAGATAAACCAAAACGGAGGCACATACCCTTAAGATTTTAGGTAAGAAGGACTAAAATATATCCACGGAGTGCAAGTTC
Source organism: Capsicum annuum (assembly GCF_002878395.1). Lineage (NCBI taxonomy): Eukaryota > Viridiplantae > Streptophyta > Magnoliopsida > Solanales > Solanaceae > Capsicum > Capsicum annuum. The sequence continues at coordinate 201,644,774 of NC_061119.1, read as the reverse complement.
AGTAACATTATACGAGACAGATGTGGAATAAGTGAGAAGTGATACACAAACAAAACAGAAAGTTTCAAGTACCTTATATCAAAATCCAAGGATATAAAGAAATCGAAGATGACGTCACACATTGTATTGGAGCAGGCGGATAAAATGGAAGCTTGATAGTGATGTCTTACACAATAAAAATGTGCACCAAGGTTTAAAAGGTAAATTTTAGAAAGTGATGGTTAGACCATTTATGTATTAAGGGACAAATTGTTGATAAGTCAAGAACCCAAATGTTTAGAAGATTAAAGTAGTAAAACAAAAACTCTTAGCTAGAGAAATGTGTAGACATATTAGGAGAGATACGATTCAAAAAAAAAAAATGTAAAGGTAAAGTACGGGTGGCCTACATAATGGACAAGATTAATAAAGGAAACCTAAATTAATTCAAACATGTGAATAGAATTGATGGAGTATCGATGTTGGTGTAGTGCAACGAGTAGATACTCCAATTCAAAAATAATTTACATAGACACACACACACACACACACACATATATATATACTAGTTTCATGAAGTTAGTGTTAACTTATGTTGGATCGGGTGCCACGCCGGTGCGTTTATATTTATATTGGATCGGGTACCACGCCGGTACGGTACATGAACATAGACTGTTCCCTGCAAGTCATGACTATTTGGGCAAAAATAAGTCCCATAGCATATGTGTACATACTTGTGTTGATTCTGTGGATGTTTACCGTATGATTGATACTCTTGATAGTTATGTGATTTGCTTATGAGCACGGTTGACCTGTTATTGCTGTATTGTTGGTCCAATGAGAATTTGTTATTTGATGACGCCTGTCTACTTGTTTTTCTAATTATGTTGTGTACTTCCTATTAAGTTAAGTTGACCTATGATGCCTACCAGTACATAGTGATTTGTACTGATACTACCCCGTACTCTTCTTTTGTTGAGTGCAAAAAGTATTCCAGAGGTTCAGACACGACCTCACCTCTAGAGTTGATAGCAGATCTTGATCCGAAGGGTGAGCACTCCATCTTCAGGCTGCCCGGGTCATTTTAGTTGTTATTGTCCATCTTTTGGGCAATGAAACACTCCTAATCTATTTTATTTGGAAATCTTTTTAGACATGTTTTTGTTAGTAGTTCTTGTACGATGACTTTCGAATCTTGGGTATTTCAATAAGCATTTTATTTGATTTTCGTATTAATAACGATTAATCCTGAACTATTATTATTATGTTAATTTTTATGATATCATCATCTTAATATTGACTAAGTGATTGGGTAAAGGTTCGGTTTAGATGGTTCTCCCACAGAAAGATTAGGGTCGGTGCCACTCATGGCCTTTTGGGTTGTGACAAAGTTGGTATCAGAGCCTTGGTTCGTCGATCTTGTCGTACAAGAACATGTCTAGTAGAGTCTTGCGCAATGGTACAGAGATGTCTGTACTTTTCTTTGAGAGGTTACAGGGCAATAGGAAAATTCAATTTTTTTTTTCTTATATGCTATTACCTGATTTCAATTGGTATCTGACTTCTTTTACTCTTATTCTTACAGATGGTAAGAACACGAAAGAATAGAGCAAGAGAAGGATGTGACGGAGAAAGGAGAACAGCGCTCGCTAGGAAGAGAGCTCCGGCTGCGGGGCCAGCTAGAGAGAGGCCAGTATATCCTTCCCCATATGAGGATTTGCCCGAGGTTGCAAAAGATGGAGCTATGCCAGTACAGGATAAACGAGTGCCGGTTCATAATGGGGTTACACCAGCTCAGGAAGGTGCAACTCCGATTTAGATGTCTCTCACTGTGATTCAACAGGTTCTGAGTTTTTTGAGTGGTTTAGCAGGATCAGGGACTATGCCCGTAACACCTGCAGTCCAGCATGGAATGCAGCATGCTGCTGCTGTAGCCCCTCGAACGGAAGAAGTGTTAGGAGAAGACATTTTTCCAAGATAGGTGGTGGGTCTGGTGATGATCGAAGATGAGCATGAGTTGTTTAGTAAGTTTATAAAGATGAAGCCCCCTATCTTTCACAGAACTGAGTCGGAGGATGCCTACGAGTTTATCATCGACTGTCATAAGAGGCTGCATAAGATGGGGGTGGTAGAAAGGTATGGTGTAGAACTGGTTACTTTTCAGTTTCAGGGGGATGCGAAGATGTGGTGGAGGGCCTATGTTGAGTGCAGGGATACAGTTTTTCCTCCTTTGACTTGGACACAGTTTTACTCAGTTTTTCTAGATAAATACGTGCCTTGTTCTTTGAGAGATAGAAAGAGGGATGAGTTTGCTAATCTTAAGCAGGGGAACATGTCTGTTGTGGCTTATGAGTCCAAATTTAATTCTCTATCTCGGTATGCAGATCTTGCTGAAAATGGAGGAGAAGAGGATCCATTTTTTTATGAAGGGGTTGAACACCGATCTCCAAATTTCTGCTCTTTAGATGACATCTTTGGATAGGTCTTTTTAGGAGATGGTTTATTTTGTCAAGAAGGTGAAGGGCGTAAGACAAGAGGGTTATGCTAGAGCATCAGAAAAGAAGGTCCGCAGAAGCGACAATTTTAGTGGTTCTTATTCGAGGGGTCAGAGTTCTCAGGGATACCCTGCCCGCCCCATTCAATCAGCGATGTCGGTGTCGGTGGGTGGTCCGTCAAGCGCTAGCCAGCCATTTTCATACAATGGTGGTTACCTTGCTTCATTTTTATCAGATCAACGGCCTACCTTGGACTATACATGTTACGAGTGTGGCAGAGTGGGTCATGTTAGGAGGTTTTGTCCTAACGCAAGGTAGTTTGGTTAGTTTAGCCAACAGCAGGCTCCTGGAACTCTCGTTTTTATAGGTAGGGTAAGTGGTGGTAATGGTAGAGGTCGTCCACAGGGTGGTCGTGGGGGTCATCAGGCAAGTAGGGGTGGTAGTAAGCCCCATTGAGGTGGTTCTTAGCTTTGCAGGGGTGACGTGCAGATTGGTGGTAGGGCCCATATCTATGCCTTCCCAGGCAGGCCCGAGGAAAATGCATCAGACACTGTTATTATAGGTACTATTCTTGTCTGTGATCGAATGGCCACCGTATTATTTGATCCTGCCTTTACTTTTTCATATGTGTCTGCTAATTTTTATGTGGGATTGGACATGGTGTGTGATTTACTTGACTTTTTGATTCACGTGTCCACTCCTATTGGTGATTCTGTTATTGTTGATAGAGTTTATCGTTCTTGTTCGATTATGTTTATGGGGTATCAAACTTGGGCAGATTTAGTGATTCTAGACATGGTAGATTTTGATATAATTTTGGGTATGAGTTGGTTGTCCCCGTATCATGCTATATTAGATTGTCATGCTAAGACAGTAATTGTGGCTATGCCGGGAATGGATAGACTTGTGTGGGAAGGTGATTATAGTCCTGCCCCAATGAAGCTTATTTCCCTTCTTCGTGCAAAGAGGTTAATTGGAAGGGGTTGTTTGGCCTTCTAGCACATCTTCGGGACATTTTCATAGAGGTCCCATCTATTGAGTCAGTTCCTGTAGTGTGTAAGTTCCAAGAGGTTTTTCCTGCGGATTTGCCTGGTATGCTGCTAGACCGTGACATTGACTTTTGTATTGATCTAGAGCCAGGTACTCTTCCTATTTCTATTCCTCCCTATAGGATAGCTCCGACTGAGTTGAGGGAGCTAAAGGCTCAATTGCAGGATTTATTGGGTAAGGATTTTATTCGTCCAAGTGCCTCTCCATGGGGTGCTCCTGTCTTGTTTGTAAAGAAGAAAGATGGTAGTCTTCGTATGTGTATAGACTATAGGCAGTTGAACAAAGTTACGATCTGTAACAAGTATCTTTTACCTCGTATAAATGATTTATTTGATCAGTTGTAGGGTGCATTCATATTTTCTAAGATTGATTTTAGGTCCGGATATCATCAGCTTAAGATTCGGCCTGCCGATATTCCTAAGACTGCTTTTCGAACCAGGTATGGGCACTATGAGTTTCTTGTGATGTCTTTTGGGCTAACTAATTCTCCAGCTGCTTTTATGAGTTTGATGAATGGGATATTTAAACCCAACTTGGATTTTTTCGTGATTGTATTTATTGATGATATTCTGGTTAGCTTCTGTATCCTTTTTGGGGCATGTGATTTCGAAGGAAGGGGTGACGGTAGACCCTCAGAAGATTGAAACAATTAAGAATTGGGCTAGGCCTACTTCAGTGACGGAGGTTCGTTGCTTTGTTGGCTTAGCAAGTTATTATCGTAGGTTTGTGAAGGGATTTCCTTCAATTGCTACTCATATGACGCGGTTGACTCGGAAGGATGTACCATTTATTTGGTCTGTTGAGTGTGAGGAGAGATTTCAAAAACTCAAGGCCTTGTTGACTACCGCTCTTATTCTTGCCTTTCTAGTAGAAGGTAAGGATTTTATTATTTATTGTGATGCCTCACGTTCTGGTTTAGGTGTTGTGTTGATGCAGGAAAAAACGTTATTGCTTATGCTTCGAGGAAATTGAAGACCAATGAGAAGAATTCTCTCATTCATGATTTGGAGTTAGCTATTGTAGTGTTTTCTTTTAAGATATGGAGGCATTACCTGTATGGGGATCGTTGTGAAGTGTTCACTGATCACCGCAGTTTACAGCATGTGTTCACGTTGAGGGATTTGAATTTGAGACAGCGTAGATGGATGGAGTTGCTTAAAGATTATGATGTTACCATACTCTACCATCCGGGGAAGGTTAATGTGGTCGCTGATGCATTGAGCAGAAAGTCAGAAAGTATGGGTAGTTTGGCTTATTTGAATGTTAGCAGGCGTCCGTTAGCTAGAGAAATTCAGACTCTGGCTAACAATTTTGTTCGACTTGAGGTAACTGAGAGAGGAGGAATTCTAGCCAGCATTGAGGCAAAGTCCACATTTCTTGATCAAATCAAGGCTAAATAATTTGATGATGCTAGGTTGAGCAAAATTCGTGATAAGGTTTTGCAGGGTGAGGCTAAGGAGGCTATTTTAGCTGAGGCTCATTATTCGAAGTTCTATACATCCTGGTGAAACCAAGATGTGCCGTGATTTGAGGCAGCATTATTGGTGGGTTTGAATGAAGCATGACATAGTTGATTTTGTTGCTAAATGTCAGAGTTGCCAGAGATAAAGTACGAGCACCAAAAGCCTGGTGGTACTCTTCAGAGGATGCCCATTCCTGAATAGAAGTGGGAGGGGATAACTATGGATTTTGTTGTTGGTCTTCCCAAGACCTTGGGGAAGTATAATTCTATATGGGTTATTGTGGATAGGTTGACGAAGTCTGCACATTTCATTCCAGTTCAGGTGACTTATAATGCAGAAAAGTTGGCCAAGATTTATCTTAAGAAGGTTGTTCGATTGCATGGGGTCCCAGTTTCTAAGATCTTAGATAGGGGTATTCAATTTACCTCTACCTTTTGGAAGAAGTTGCATGAGGAGTTGGGCACAAAGTTGGACCTTAGTACAACTTTTCACCCTCAGACCGATGGGCAGTTCGAGCGAACGATTCAGGTGTTGGAAGATATGCTTTGCGCATGTGTGATGGATTTTGGAGGTCATTGGGATCAGTTTCTACCTTTGGCTGAGTTTGCATATAATAACAGTTATCATTCGAGTATCGATATGGCATCGTTTGAGGCTTTGTATGGGAGAAGGTTTAGATCTCCCATTGAGTGGTTTGATGCATTTGAGGTGAGACCATGGGGTACTGATTTGTTGAGAGACTCGTTAGAGAAAGTCAGGTTCATTCTGGAGAAACTTATAGCAGCTCAAAGTAGGAAAAAAGAGTATGCAGATCGAAAAGTTAGACATATGCACTTTATGGAGGGTGAGCAAATATTGCTCAAGGTATCACCTATGAAGGGTGTCATGCGTTTTGGGAAGCGAGGTAAGCTTAGTCCTAGATATATTGAACCATTTGAGATTTTTAACATGTGGGGCGGTATCGTATAGATTGGCTTTGCCTCTAAGTTTGTCCGGTATTCACCCTGTATTTTATGTGTACAACAACAACAACAACAACAACAACAACAACAAACTTAGTATATTCCCACATAGTGAGGTCTGGGGAGGGTAAGATGTACGCAGTCCATACCACTACTCCCGGGGAAGTAGCAAGGCTGTTTGCGATAGACCCCCGACTTAAGACAAGGAATACTAATCAAAGTCATACCAAAAAACTGGAACAAGACAAAACATAGAGACGCCACATACAGGGAAAGAGTAAACAAAGACTAGTAAACAATTGTAATACTACAAACAACAAGAAATCATAATAAGAATACTACACTCACCAAGTAATGCCCTACCTTACCTACCCAAAATGGCACTAGCCTTCCATCCTAATACTTGTCCTCCAGATCTTCCTATCTAGGGTCATGTACTCAGTAAGCCATAACTACTCCATGTCCTGCCTAATCACCTCTCTCCAATACTTCTTCGGTCTACCCCTGCCCCATCTAAAACCATCCAAAGCAAGCCTCTTACACCTACGAACCGGTGTCTCCGTGCCCCTCCTCCTCATGTGTTCGAATCATCTCAAATGAACCTCCCGCATCTTGTCCTCCATCGAAGCCACTCCAACCTTTTCTCGGATAGTCTCATTCCGAACTCTATCACCCTAGTAAGCCTACATATCTAACGCAATATCCGTATTTCTGCCACCTTCAATTTCTGAATGTGAGAGTTCTTGACTGGCTAACACTCTGCTCCATACAACGTGGCCGGACAGACTGCCACACTGTAAAAGTTTCCTTTAAGCTTGGAAGACACTTTCTTATCAGACAACACCCTCGAGGCGAGCTTCCACTTCATCCATCCCACCCCGATACAGTGAGAGACATCCTCGTCAATCTCATCATTCTCCTGAATCATGGACCCAAGATACTTGAAACTATCCCTCTACACACCAACTGAGACTCCAGCCTTACTACCACGTCATCCCTCTCCCTCGAGCCATCAAATTTACATTCCAAATACTTGGTCTTGCTCCTACTTAACCTGAACCCTTTAGACTCAAGGGTCTCTCTCCACAGTTTTAATTTATTATTCACACCCCTCGAGTCTCATCAATCAAAACCACATCATCTACAAAAAGCATACACCAGGGTACCTCGCCTTGAATACGCCACGTCAACACATCCATCACTAAAGCAAATAAAAATGGGCTAAGAGTAGATCCCTGATGTAACCCTGTCAGGACAGAGAAATGTTCAGAATCATGACCCGCCATCCTCACCTGGGTCTTAGCTCCATCATACATGTCCTTGATTGCTCTGATATACACCACGGGGACCCCACTTACCTCCAGGCATCTCCAAAGAACTTTCCTAGGAAATTTATCGTATGCCTTCTCCAAGTCGATAAACACCATATACAGATCCTTCTTTCTTTCCCTGTATTGTTCCACCAGTCTTCGAATCAGGTGAATTGCCTCCTTCGTCGAGCGCTTGGGCATAAATCCAAATTGGTTCTCTAAAATAGAGACTATCCTCCTCAACCTCAACTCGACCACTTTCTCCCAAATTTTCATAGTGTGACTCAATAACTTAATACCTCGATAATTGTTGCAACACTGAATGTCACCCTTATTCTTATACAGAGGGATCATAGTGCTCCACTTCCATGCGTCGGGCATTTCGCCGACTTGAAAATGTCGTTAAACAAATCAGTCAACCACCTTAAACCATTCTCTCCATCCAACTTCCAAAAATCCACAGGGATCTCATCAGGCCCCGTCGCCCTACCCCTTCGCATCCTGCGAGCAGCCTCTCTGACCTTCTCCACCTTAAAACGTCTATAATAACTGAAATCACGACGCTCCTCTGATTGCTCCAGCTCCCCTAACACCATAACTCTATCTTCTTCATCATTCAAGAGCCTATAAAAATACGACTGCCATCTTTTCTTAATGTGAACATCCTCCACCAACACTTTACCATCCTCCCCCTTAATGAACTTGACCTGATCGAGGTCACGACTCTTCCTTTCCATAGCCTTATCCAGCCGAAACAACCTCTTTTCCCTTCCTTTCTCCTCTAACCCCGTATACAAGCTCTCAAAAGCCGCTGTCTTAGCAGCCGTAACTGTTAGCTTAGCCCTCCTCCTCGCTAATTTGTATTTCTCCTTATTTACCCATTTCTCTTCTTCATTCTTACTCTCAACCAACTTAGCATACGCCCCCTTCTTAGTCTCCTTTTTTTTCTTAACTTCTTCATTCCACCACCAATCCCCCCGATGGTGACCGACCCTGCCCCTAGACACACCCAATACCTCAGTAGCAGTCTCTTTGATGCACCTAGCCGTCCTATCCTACATATCATCTACGTCTCCCATACCCTCCCACACCCCTATGCCCACCAACTTTCCCCCTATCTCCCATGCATTCACCGACGTCAAGCTATCCCACTTAATTCTTGATCTACCCTCCACACCCCTATTCTTCTTATCCTTTCTAATATCCAAGTCCATCGCCAAGAGCCTATGATGGGTCAAAAGATTCTCACTCAGAAAAACCTTACAATCCTTACACAACACCCTATCCTCTTTCCTAAGAAGCAAAAAGTCAATTTGGGTCTTGGCTATCGCATTTCAAAAGGTGATCAGGTGATCGTCCTTCTTCGAAAAGCTCAAATTCACCACCACCAGCCCAAAGGACCTTAGAAAATCTAACAGAGCAGCTCCCTCTTCATTTCTCACCCCAAAACCAAAACCACCATGTACATCATCAAAGCCTCTCGGTAATGGCTCGATGTGACCATTAAAATCTCCTGCTACAACGATCTTCTCCGAGATAGGCACGCCTCTCACCACCTCATCCAAAACCTCCCAAAATTGCATTTTCTCCTTCCCCTCCAAGCCCACCTGCGGCGCATACACGCTACATACGTAGCTTGTAACCATCCACATCCCTAGCCTTAGACCCTACCCACTTGGTCTCTTGGACACGCGCAATATTAATCTTTCTCCTCTTAAGAATCTTCACCAATTCTATTGACTTAACCAGAAGGGTCCCTATATTCCAAGACCCTACTCTCAACCTATCTACTCTTGCCTATCGCCTCCCTATACCACCCCTCACTTCACCAGCCCTAACACTCAACCTAGACTATATACCTAACCCTTCCCTCCCCTTTTTACCCCTCAGACATGACCCTATTCCACCATCAACCCCTACAGCTACCACTTAAGAACTAAAACTAAGTCCAAATAGAGCCTCAAACCAATAGACCGAAAGACAATAAAATAGGGCAATACTAGGAAAGCATGAAAAAAGAAAAGCAATATGAAAGCAATAGGGAAACAGTAGGCACTCACAAGTATTCTCATAGGAAACAAAACAGTACAAATAAAACGGTAAAAATATTAACTAGTGCAAATATCTAAATATCAAAGTTTAGATGTCACCGGGGTAATCCTGCGTGCTTATGGTACCATCAATTTTGTTGTCGGAGTTGGTTGGTGAAAACAGCGTTGCCAAAAAGCTATCTCCGGATGTTTCCGTCGCTGGAGCATCTACTGTGCTTTACCGAATCTATGTTTTATTGACTGCCGCCGGAGCCAATCCTAGTCCCGCCAGTGATATCCGCCACTAAAAAGCAAAGAAGGGGGAGGGAAAGAGAGGTGTAGCTCCGAAGAGCTGTGGAGAGAGAGAGGAAGAGATAGAGAGAGAGAGAGAGAGAGAGAGGAAGGAAGGCAAAGAGGGTAAAGAGGGTAACTTACCTTTTCCGGTGCCGGCGCTGGCTACTCGGTCGGAGAAGATGACCGTTAGGTGAATGTTAACTCAAAGTTAGCTAGAAACGCGTCGATTTCGATTGGAAAATAAGAAAATAACAAAAGAAGGTTCGAGAAAATTGGAAGAAATTGAATTTATGAAGCTATGTTTCATGTGTCTATATTAAAAAAGTTTTATGGTGATGGTAACTACATAATTCATTGGGATTCAGTCTTGTTAGATGAAAACCTCTCTTATGAAGAGAAACCTGTTGCTATTCTTGATAGAGATGTCCGTAAGTTGAGGACTAAAGGAGATTGCATCTGTGAAGGTCCAGTGGAAGAATCGTCCTGTTGAGGAGGCCACTTGGGAGACTGAAGCAGACATATGTAGCAAGTATCCACATCTTTTTGTTGATTAAGGTAAATTCCCTGTTTTCTCTTCTTATCTTTTCTTTGTCGTTCGGGGACGAACGATTGTTTAATTGGTATCTGATGTAACGATCTTTCCGGTCGTTTATGAAATTTTCTCATCTTCCCTATTTTAACGCTCTCCATTATTGTATACGTGAATTATGACTCATGAGATGGATAGTATCAACCCTCGAAATATTTAAAATGATTTAATAAGTCGTTGAATTATTGAGCTTTAATAAAATTAAGTCCAGTCATGGCCAAGATTCGATCGAGACGGTCTCAAATTAGTTTCGTAATATTTTCAATAGGTATGGAATATACTTTTTAGTCAATGTACATAGTTGGATTATTTTTTTCGAGGTTATGAATAACATCCGAGGGTTTATTGAATATTTTAGATATTATTTCTATTAGTGACTTAATGGGCCAAAGTTGTAATTTAATAACTTATGTGGTAAATACAAAAATAAATTTAAGTGGGAAGGTTTTACCATATATAATAATAATAATAGAAGGAAATAGTCAGAAGAAGTGGTGAACGTTGGTTAACAAACCCTATTTCACACTAACGCTTCAAAGAAGATCCTTGAGAGTTTTTAGGTTAGTTATTTTGATGTTTAATGTCCTATTAATAACGTGAAAGTAAGAATTGTAGCCAATGGCCACTTGGACGTAAGTTATGTTACAAAGAGCTTCTGGAATTGAGTTGATTTAGTATAAAATTAGTAGATGACATAGTAATGGTTATTATTGGCAGACAATAGAATAGTGATAATATATAATGTTTTCCCTTAGAATAAATATAACATAGTAGCATGCTAAGAATTTATTATCTTTGGTACAATGCTAAGCTACTGGTTACAGTTGTTAACATGCATGAGAAGTTTTCGTTCTAGTTAGAATTAGGGTTAAAATAGTGAATTAATATAATTGTTTTTTGTGATAAATATAGTCATTGATTAAATTGAATAGTAATCGATCATTAGGGAATAATGATAAATGTTAAGAGGTTAGATTTGCAGCGAGTAGTACAGGTAAAGTACCGTTCCTGTAGTTTTAGACTTTAAACCTGTTCGTATGAGGTTATCATTCTGTAACTATAAATATGGTTTGGATTGCGGTTTAGGTCTACAATTTTTAGAGTAAGAATTTATAAAGTGCTATCTTTGGATTCGTATTTTTATACGAATTATATATTTGAACAAATTTGGACCTTTCGGAAGCTTTACGGAAGGGAAAGACCTTGGTAAATTAGCTTGCGTTTAAATTCTTCAGTTGAGGTAGGTTACGGTTTAATTAGAGTTTAGACTCGACCTAATTGTATATATGCTCCTAAATTGGATACTTGTGGATTGGTAATCGTACATGATTGAAATTGTTAAAGTTTGGATTGTTGATTTATGTATAAATGTTTATTGAAAATTGACTTGATGAAATTGTCTTATGACTTTAAGTGTACTTGTAAACTTGGTAAATTGTATGGTATGCTGTGAGGTTGTGTAAATTGACATTGATAATGCCTGTTTATGTTTATGTTGGATCGGATACCACGCCAGTACGTTTACATTTATATTGGATCGGGTACCACGCCGGTACATTTTTATTTATGTTGGATAGGGTGCCACGCCGGTACGTTTGTATTTATGTTGGATCGGGTACCACACCGGTACGTTTATATTTATGTTGGATTGGGTACCACGCAGGTACGGTACATGAACATAGACTGTTCCCTGCAAGTCATGACTATTTGGGCAAAAATAAGTCCCATAGCATGTGTGTACATACTTGTGTTGATTCTGTGGATGTTTACCGTATGATTGATACTCTTGATAGTTATGTGATTTGTTTGTGAGCACGGTTGACCTGTTATTGTTGTATTGTTGGTCCAATGAGAATTTGTTATTTGATGATGCCTGTCTACTTGTTTTTCTAGTTATGTTGTGTACATCCTATTAAGTTGAGTTGACCTATGATGCCTACCAGTTCATAGTGGTTTGTACTGATACTACCCTGTACTCTTCTTTTGTTGAGTGCAGAAAGTGTTCTAAAGGCTCAGACACGACCTCACCTCTAGAGTTGATAGCAGATCTTGATCCAAAGGGTGAGCACTCCATCTTCAGGCTGCCACAGGTCATCTTAGTTGTTATTGTCCATCTTTCGGGCAATGAAACACTCCTAATCTATTTTATTTGGAAATCTCTTTAGACATGTTTTTGTTAGTAGTTCTTTTATGATGACTTTTGGATCTTGGGTATTTCAATAAGTATTTTATTTGATTTTCGTATTAATAACGATTAATCCTGAACTATTATTATTATGTTAATTTTATGATATCATCATCTTAATATTGACTAAGTGATTGGGTAAAGGTTCGGTTTAGATGGTTCTCCTATAGGAAGATTAGGGTGGGTGCCACTCATGGCTTTTTGGGTCGTGACAGTCTTGTTGATAAGTTTTTGTAATTATTAGATTTTTAATCACGTAATTGAATAATTTTAAATAAAAAATATTATTTATGAGGAAGAAGATATTAATAGAGGATTAGAATATATCAAAATCTACAAGTAATTCGATATTTTATATAATGACATAATTTAATATATTTAATAATTAAGCTTCGATGAAGATCATACATAGAAAGAAACATTGATATTTATATAAATTTGCAAGTATTTATTTTTTAGTTATAGCTAAAAATAAATTTATTTTGATATTTATTGAGTTTTAGTTTCCCATAGTTTTAGTGGCAATAGTTTTTGCTAATTATATTTTTTTCATCTTATCGAATCATCTGAAAAAAAAGTCAATGCTTTCAAATTTATATTATAATAATTATAACCTCAATTGAGAGTCTCCTTATAAATTTACGTAATAAGAATATATAAGGATATTAAATGATAATTAAACTACATTAATAGCTTGCTCCATTTGGTCTATTTACTTATTATGATTTTTTTTTAACATGCCTCTTACAAGAGTAACCTATTCATCCCATTTTAATTATTGTTTTATACTTTTTTATGTCCTCTACGAAAAATAATAATTATAAGTTATTATTTACTGTATTATAATATCAAAAATAACTATGAGGTTATAGTTGAAATCATTGAAAACTTTAATTTTGTAGGAAAAATTAGCTTGAATATTGTTGATTTAAAATAAAAGGAGTTTTAATTAAATAGCAATCTAACATGTGGTAAGAAGAAACCAATTATAAAAATCCAAGTGGAATGATCTTAACAAAAAGAATAAAGACGAAAATGAAAATATGTACTAAAAAATACTATTAATTATCATGTTGAGTAATTTCATTTCACAAAAAAAATTGAAATATCAAAAAAGCCCTTGCGAGGACTATCAAAATCTCAAGATCCTCTATGATTTAGTGATAAAAAAATATTGTCTTCAAAAGTTGTTCAAATTTTATCATTTTATTTTTCAAAAGATAATTTGACTTATTTTTAAACTAAACTGTGTTATATCAATTCAATAAAATAAGAAATTAGATATTCAAAATATATGAAAAACAAATATTATAAATTACCATGATTATATCAACATAATAATATTTTTTTCTTAAAAACATTGATTAAAGTTCATAAAATTTGATTCTTAAAAGTGAAATGTAACAAATATTTTAAGATGAAAAAGAAAATAATTTAATAAAACCAAAAAAGAAATTCAACCAATCACAAAGATTCATGTGGAAAATCTTAAAAGGGAGAACTATGACAAAGAAATGCCACATGTAAGACTTTAATACCTTGAATTTAAACGTGAGGACTATCAAACTTTTATTCTCACTTATATATGGTATATAATATATGGCATATTTGTCCTCATCATTAATTACTTGTTCTTCATATTATTTTTCAATATCTAACACTAAACATCGATTAATATAAATAATGTACTGAATAATCATGTCAATAGTTATTTTCATAATGGTGTGCCAGATTCAAGTTAAACAATACTAGAAAAAGTTGTATTTGCCTATTCTCAACAATAATAACCGATATGATTGTGCACATACAACTATGCTATGGTTAAAACTAATACGTACCCGATATATACAAACAACAATACATGCATGACATGTGTTTAAATTTAGAGTTCATGTTATTTAATCATGATTAATTAACAAGTAATTTACTTAATTTAATCACTTAATCATACTTAATTTAATCACTTAATCATAATAAAGAACATTAACTTGATATATGAGTAAGAACATTATCTTGATGTATACACCGTAATCACTTAATTATGATAAAAAATATTAGTTTAGTGTATGCACTATACGTTTTTACTGCTATGCTATTGGGTCGACGGACATACCACTATACAGTTTTTTTCCATAAGAAATTACGGAAGAATTTAAAATAATATTGTGGTCCAAGATCGAACTCTGGATAATTGAAATTGAATAAATAAAAACGTAGCTATCAATTTGTAGTTTTCTTTTACTCTCTATTTCATTTTATGTGCTTAATAGCTATTCATACATTATTCCTTTTTCAAGTATGTGAGATGTTTCACTTGATCGCCAACAAAAAATACCAACTTACAAAAACAATTTCGAGGTACACTTCTTCTATGAAAGTATTTCTTTATACACATATACTTATCCATACACAGAGTTACGAACCTATTGTACGTTTAGTTCCAAGTAGAATGGAACATGTCGAGACTATATGGTCCCATAAGGCAAATACTAATTTTTTTTTGGACAACTCTTTGATTTTCTTTTGATTATCTCTTTGATCTAAATTCAATAACATAATATTGGATGTTAGATTTTTTAATTTTTTCATAATTATTCCCCTTCACAGAAATCTCTTGACATTGAGAACATAAAATAAAATACAAAGCGAGTAATGAAGAGGTGGGATATAATATTTGTATGTTTCTACTATTGCTAGGAAGTTTAAAAAAAAAAAATAGAGATGTGCAGAATTTGGTGCACAAACAAAGGCGCAAGAGTCATTTATCTCAATCATGATGGTCATAACTAAGTGGCAATAACAGTTGCATTTTCGCATGACAAAATGTCCAAGTCCATGGATTTTAAAGAAAACTTACTAAGCAATATTTCATAATTTTGATGCCAAGAAAGATTCAAGCAATCATTTGTAAAATGCAATCATTAGCAATTTTGGCACCCAAATTCACCCAGCATATGCCAGTAGCATGTAAAGGTGTCCACAAAATGATCAAATATTCACAGTTTTTTTTTTTTTTTTTTGCTGTGGAAGCAGGTAATTTGGTAGGCTTCATCTCTGCAGAGAAAAAAAAAACACAGAATTTATAGTGAGAAATCTAGGAATAACAAATAACACAACAATGAAAATGTTGCACACAACAAAATTAAAGCTCCAACACATTGAAATGCAAGTCCGAGTGAAAAATTCAGAAACAATAACAAACACAATAATGAAAATGTTGCACACAAGCAAATTAAAGCTCCAATACATTGAATTCAATATCATTGTTAGTGCATCGAACCTCAAGTTTTTGGAGTTTATAATCCTCTTAAAATTGCCGTGAAACAGAGAGAACATTATAGTATTCAATGTTTAAACAACTTTCTGTACATTGGTGTTGTGTTCGTCCCACCCCATTATTCACTTAGATATAAACTAACTTGGCATGGCTGAGCACAGGACAGACAATAAGGTAATTAAATTATTGTTCTAGCTAAGCTCAAGCAATTACAGTGCACTTGTTCATCAATAACTTGAAAGTGAAAATCAGATTGAAATAAAGGGCTTGGGGGCGGTTGCGGCTATTGTTGTAAATTATACTACGTACAAGGTACCAACAGGTGCAAAGAGAAGAGGTGATGATCATAAATCTTTTCTGGGTCAGGATAATGCACACCTAGGTAAAAGTTAAAACAGTGAACTGAAACCCACTATGTGCAAATGAAACTCTCATCAATCAAGCATTCTAAAATACATCTAGAAGAAAATAAAAAGAAATGCCAGCATAGATAACACACGTACATTTCCAAAATCCCCATGTCACTACATCAAGCTCAAAAGAACCATACATTATTAACATGTATATCTTTCATGATAACAAGGAAAAGTTAGAATGACTATAGATTTGTGGACTCACTTCTGCTTGTCCCACACTCACCGTCTCAAACATTAACTGCGTAATTCACTTGTGTAAGGAAAAAGGTTTTCAACAAAAGAATATATTGGGGAACCTCGTTTCAATTTGTTACCATTCTTATAGTTAGCAACAACACATAGTATCAATGTAAGTAAGATAATCAACCACAACATTTCAGTCTTACACAAGCATGGTAGCATACTAATTACTTCAAACGGATACATGGTTCTAACTAGTCTCGCTTTCTGTTTATCATAGAGAGGAAGGTGGGGGACTTAAAACCTATTAATACAAAATATTTTACTCATCCTTCAGTTGGTCTTGTACTAAGCTATCGTACAAGTCAACTTTCATGTCTTTGCTCTGCAAAAATTGGCAGGAAAAGTGAAAGTAAAAGAAAAATCACAGTGCATACAAATAATTATTGTTTTATCACATAAGAATAATTAATGTACAGAATTTTGTGCTAGATTGCCTGCCGCTTTTTGTATGTCCTATATCAAGAATTCTTGATACCACAGCAGAATAGGTATTTCTAAGCAGCTTCTAATTTAAAATTATGTTCGTTCTTTCCTGTAATAAACGTCTCTTCGACGTGAGAACGATAATGAACTTCGAGATGATCTGTGGACTTCTAATTAAGCATTCAATAACGTACACCAAGAAACAGAATTGATTTAACCAGCTTATCAACATCATCTAATACTACAGACGACTAACATATTAGCACTACTTATTTCAAAATCTCATGGAACATTAGTATTATATTGTACAAGCAAAAGTTAATCCTAACAAAAAATTCCGCAAATAAGTCGATAATAGTCAGCTTTTACCACTTAAAGAGATTAATTTTAGCCACTTACACCTTCAGCTTCAGATCAGTTTCTTTTTTCATACCCCAATTTTCCTGATTTTTGATTCGTCTTTCACACTGTTACATGTGTGCGTTCAGGAGGTCATTTTACTTGCATAGAGTTTCAAAGTTAACTGACACTTTTTTCTTGGTCCAGAGTTGTCTATAGTCGAACCAAAAAAGTCTAATTAATCTGTGCTAGGGGACCCTGTCAATTCAGGGTCAACTGAACATAAAAATCTAGATGTAAACCACCACATTTTTAATTCACTGTCAACTGAACATAAACATCTAGATGTAAACCACCGCATTGTATGGTTGAATTCACTGTCTACGTCGACTGAACATAAACATCTAGATGTAAACCACCGCATTGTACGGTTTTAATTCACTGTCGACTGAAATAAACATCTAGATGTAAACCACCACATTGTATGGTTGAATTCACTGTCGATGTCGACTGAACATAAACATCTAGATGTAAACCACCACATTGTATGGTTGAATTCACTGTCTAGGTCGACTGAACACAAACATCTAGATGTAAACCACCACATTGTATGGTTTTAATTCACTGTCGACTGAAATAAACATCTAGATGTAAACCACCACATTGTATGGTTGAATTCACTGTCTACGTCGACTGAACATAAACATCTAGATGTAAACCACAACATTTTATGGTTGAATTCACCGTCAACTGAACATAAACATCTAGATCCACGTTGTATGGTTGTAATTCACTGTCGATTGAACATAAACATCTAGATGTAAACCACCACATTGTACGGTTGAATTCACTGTCGACTGAACATAAACATCTAGATGCAAACCACCACACAGTATATTAACCATACATTAGACTAATTGATAAGTGGTTTAGACTAATTGATAAGTGGTGAAAGCGGAAGGCGGGCTTACCTTGCACTAAGGTGAGTCATGAGTCGTGATAGGAGGAGAGGGAGGTTGAGTCCTCAACTCCTCATCAGCAGCATCCTCAGCATCATATCCCTCCTCAGCATCATCCTCAACGTTCCCAGCATCCTCCGCATCCTCCCTTGCATCCTCTTCTACAGTGTTTCCAGCCTTCCCAAAACCTGTCGATACGCCACCAAATGCATATCTGGAAAAGTCTTTTATTTCCCTGTGACGGTTATACTTGGGAAGCAAATTCTCCCATCCACATCCAATTCCTCCGGTTGATCTTCTTCTTTCAGCCCTCCCTAATCGTTCCAAATTCTCCATTACATCGGATTCAATGTCCATCTTCACATTGTTTTCAAACTCAAACACCATGAATTTCAATTTATTCTCATCAAACTCTTCCAGAAACCTTCCTTTTCCATCAAATCTAAGAATGCAGTTTCTCGGAGTGTCTACCTTCGCATTGAAGGTACCTTTAGCAAGTTCAAACACTTGCAAGCACTCATTAAACTCCATCAAAAGCTTTGAACCAGATTTCAAAGCACAATTAGATTCGAGAAATATCCATAAATCTCTCGCAGTTTCCAATTTTTCATTAGCAACAACGGCGCGAATTTCATCGCTCACTGAATTGACAATCCAATTAAAAACAGTTGAATTGTGCTTCTTCCATACAGCATAGGTGAAAGAATTTTCATCCGTTGGAACCGAAACCGTTCCGTCAATGAACTTTTGGTACCCGATTCTCTTCTGTGGTTTTAGAGCATCAAGGAATTTTTGCTGCCAAACTGAAAAAGAGGAGGAACTACCATCATAAACCTCATCAATAAGACGATCCATTTGGTAGAAATGTTCGGAAAATGTTAAGTCGACTGATCGAAAAGGAAATAGAAAATTGGATTTCAGAGAGAAATTGTGCAGAGAAGATATTTTGAAAAAGGATTCACGCCTTTATACCGCCAATTTACTCTATAGATGAGGAGGAAAGGAATGGCGGTGGAGTTGGTTGGGGTGTGTGTGAGAGATAGGGGGTGGGGGTATTTAATATTTTTGCTATATTTTCTCGATTATTAAATGTGTTTTTTCACTATTTATTTAAAATTTTTCAATAATAATATTTTTAATAATCTCAGAAAGTAGATTATCGAAAGGGTAAATTTTACCTCTATCTAATATGTAAATAGATTATTTTTGATATATTTCCGATTCAAAAAAATTGTCCAAAATAATTAAAATAATAATGCGTAAATTCTCTCATAACTTAGACTGATAGTAGTTATGCAGGTTTTAAACTGTAAATCAAACACCATACTAATTTATTCGCTTAACCAATTACAAATCAAGTATCATATTAGTTTATACTTTTAACAAATTACCAAAATATTATATACTTAAGTAGCATTTAATACTTGCATAATTCACGTTCAAATCAGCTATTAAATGGTCCTCACTAATTACACTTATTAGCTCTTTATTAGACTTGACTAATTAATTTATAATTTACTTTATTATTCTGAAATTATAGTATTATTTTTATCTCATATTAAAAAATAATTAATAATTTTTGAATAATGAATTCTAAATGATTTATTTTCCAGCAAAATGAGTCCTAAGATTGTATGAACTAGCACCAAAAGATGATACTAAATGCAATATGAATTGTACGGTAAAACGATAGGTTAGGAATCTTCGATTGGGAATAAGTCTTTTTAAATTTAACTACTTTGAAAATAAATATTTAACCTACAATATGAAATAAAAATACTATTACTATTTTAAAATAATAAATATCAAAATAAATTATTTTGGACATTTTATACTAATTAAAATTAAAATAAATTTATTCTTAAATTAATCCCTTTATTTTTGGTTTTCTTGGGGTAAAATTGTGATCAACTTTATGAAAATGAGGAGTGATTAAAGGATTACAAGACAACTCAAGTTTTTCATGTGTAAGGAATATATATTATATTATATAACAATAAATAAAAAGTATTCCGTATAACAATAACAATAAAATAAAAGGCACTCCGTATAATTTACTAAGTTATTCTTAAGCTGTTTTTTTTTTTTGGAGAATTGAGCATGTATACATCAAAATTTTACTTTCTCGAGGGAAGGGGTGTGTGTCACCTTTTTTGACATCTAACACTTCGTTGGGAACATGCTAGAAGAAAGAAAAAGAATTTATTTAGCTCAACCAATCTCTTGATGAAGCAGATGTTTTGTGACCTACATAGTGTGCTTTTGTCAATTCTCTGACCTGAAGTCTTTTTTTTTTTTTTTTTCTTGAACTTTTCCTTGTCGCTTATCTCCGTTGGAATTGACAACGAAGATGTAGGAAGTGTTAGCGGTGATGCCCCTAAGAGTAAGATATTTTAAGTATATTCATACTCTTAGAATTTTCTGTTTTTGAACTTCCATCAACATCCTAACGTAGAACTTGAGATTTAGTGCAGGTTTCTCACATATACCGTTCTTTGGCCTTGCATCGCACGTACCATCTCAGGGGTCTAATGCCACACCTCCGCGGTGGGCCTTGTGCCGCACGGGGTGTCCCCTAAATACGATTATTATTCCACTGTCCTATCTTTTATGACTTTGTTTCAAACAATTTCTTCTTTTGGGCTTAACCACAAACTTCTAAAATGACTTTAATGATTAAAAGCTGGAGCTTTGACGTCCTTTTGTATAATTTCTAACTAACTAAATCTTATTTTCAGTCCCAATTCCAGCTGAAAATTAGATGCATTCACCTTAATACTCTGAAGTTTCCTTTGTTTGTGGATAGAAGTAATAAAATCATAATGTTGCAACAACTAAACTAAGGTGCTCTATGTGTGGGGGGTCTAGAATTTTGATTTCATTTGCTTATGTGATGTCAGGAACAAGTATCCATGTTGTTACAAGCAGAAGAAGCATATTATTGAACATATGCACTATTATCTTTTTTTGTTTTTGGACGAAGGTAACTGATTTTGTGTATAAATCATCAACACATAATGCTGGGGGCCAAAATTTACATCAATGATCCAACCGACAAGAGAGCAAAAACATAAACTTCCTCTAGATCCTGTCTCTTCTTACAAGGATCCTAAGATGTCTACAATAGAAATTGGATCATCTGTATACTCTAAGCTACACCAATAGCAAAAACTTATAATGCAATTCATTTTTAACTTCTGTGTAGAGCTGCTGCTGTCTTCAAAACACCTAGAATTCCTCTCCTTCCATACCGTCCATCATATTACTGCTGGGACAATTCTCCATCTGCTTTTGTTGGTGCTGCCTTCCCCCTTAGTATTCCAGCTTAATAATGCCTCTTTTGTTCTGGCATGGTCCATTTAATGCCTCTGAAGTTGGTAAATAGATTCCACAGCTGGGTCACCGCTTTACAATGAAGGAACAGATGGTTAATTGCCTCTGCATTCTTTTCACAAAAAAAACATCTGGAGCACAAATGTATGCCCCTCTTCTGTAGGTTTTCCTGTGTTAAAGCAGCTTCTTTCACAACCAGCCAAGTAAAAACAGCTACTTTGTGTGGAATTTTGATTTTCCAAATAAGCTTCCAGGGTAGAAAATTTATCTGAGAACCCATCTGGTTCAATTCCTTACATGCAGACCTTACAGTGAAAATGCTCTTACTGTGGCATTTCCATCGTAAGGTTTCTTCCCCTTCCTGTAGCCCTTTGCACTGGTCTAGCGTGCCATAAAAGCTAGCCAATCTTTCAATCTCCCAATCTTGCATCAATCTTCTATAGGTTAAATTCCAACCTTGATTAGACCATACTTCATGTAGCGTAGATTCTTGCTGCTGATTTAGTAAGAAAATGTCAGGGAACATTTGCTTGAGAGTACCATTCCCTAACCAGTTATCTTGCCAAAACAGAATCCTCTTGCCATCTTTCACATTAAAATCAATTCTTTCAGAGAATCCATGCCATAAGTTCCTAATTGATCTCCACAAGCTGGTTCCGTAAGTGGTGTTCACATCTTTAGTCTTCCAGAACCCATCGTTTTCATACTTTGTTGTAATCATAGTGCCCCATAATGTTTGTTTTTCCTTGGGCAGTCTCCAAAGCCATTTCATTAGAAGACTTTTGTTTTACTTTCTCAAATATCTGATACCCAAACCTCCATGATTCTAGGCCAACAGTAAGGTTTTCTATTTGGCCGAATGGTAACCTTTTTTCTCCTTGTTGCCGTGCCATAAAAAGTTTCTTCTAAGAGCATCAATTCTTTCTTCCACATTGTTAGGAAGAGGAAATAAAGACATCAAATAGGTAGGTATAGCATCTAAGACAGAGTTGATCAACACCAATCTTCCTCCCATTGATAAGTAATGAGTTTTCAATCTAGTTAATCTTTTTTCACATCTTTCCAGAACACCATTCCAAATCTCCTTGGATTTACTCTTTGCTCCCAAGGGCATTCCTAAGTAAACTGTTAGGATCTTTTCTATCTCGCTGCCCAAGATACCAGCCAAAAATTGAATCCTTATCACCTCATTAATTGGAAAAATATGGCTTTTTTCAAATTAATGTGGAGACCTGAAGTAGCCTCAAACAGAATAAGTATAATCCTTAATACTTTAACTGACTCTCCTCCACATCACAAAAAATGAGCGTAGCATCAACATATTAGAGGTGCGTTACTTCCATCGCCGCATTTTATCCCTTTGATACATTGAATCCCCTTATCCACCCATTGTGGTGCGCAGTCTTCACCATATTATTAAGTCCCTCCATTACCAGAATAAAAATAAAAGGTGACAATGGATCACCTTGTTGCAAACCTCTTTGTGAAGGGAAAAAACCTTCAGGAACCATTTATCAACACCGAGAATTTGATAGTGCTAATACAAAATTTGATCCACCTAATCCACTTCTCACCAAACCCCATCTTCTGTAGAATTTCAAGTAAAAAGTTCCCGTTCACGTGGTCATATGCCTTTTCGATATCCAATTTGCACGTGATCCCTGTCTTTAAGTCTGGAATCTACAGATTCATTAACAATCAGAGCTACATCAGTAATTTGTCTGCCACATGCCATCTGTTGTGTATCCACTAGTTTATGCATCACTTTCTTAAGCCTCTCTGTGAGAATCTTGGATAACAGCTTGTATATGCTTCCTATTAAGCTAATAGGTATGAAGTATCTCAATTCCTTGGCCCCATTCTTTTTAGGAATAAGGGCTATATAAGTTGCTTTGAAACTCTTCTCAAAAACTTCCTGAAAATGAAAGTTTTGTATTGCATCCATCACATCAGCCTTTAAGACCTCCCAACACTGGACAAAGAATCCCATAGTGTATCCATCTGGGCCTGGAGCTTTATCTACTGCACATGCCTTAAGCCCTTCCAAAACTTCTTTTTCCTCAAAAGATCTTTGCAATTCCTGCTGGTCTTCTGTGTTGATGCTGGGACATTGGTTTGTGTTATACAAGGGTCTCCACTTCTCAGTTTCAGAATAAAGCTTCCGATAGAAGGATATGATCTCTCTTGATATTCTCTGCCTCCTCAATTACTTTTCCTTCGACTAACAGTTGATCAATATGATTATTCCTCTTGTGAGCATTGGCAATTCTCTGAAAGAACTTAGTATTTTTATCTCCCTGTTTGATCCACAATGTTCTTGACCTTTGCCTCCATGCTATCTCTTCTCTTCTTGCAAAAATCCTCAAATTCCATGTATAGATCAACTTTTTGGATGGCCTCTTCTTCAGTTAAGGATCTGGTCTGTTGAATACTATCGATAACGACAATCTTGCTTAGGATCAAATCTTTATTTTTCTCCAAGCTCCCAAAAGTACTTGAACTCCATTCTTTCAACTTGGTCTTCAGAGCTTTTAATTTTGCTGCAAGGATAAAGTCAGGCTGCCTACTACTACAAAAGAGTCCCACCAGTCCTTTACTTTGTCATTGAAGCCCTCAATTTCCAACCACCATGCTTCAAACTTGAAATAGGACTTTCTGTACTCCCAATTGCCACTCTGAAGTACAACAAGTGTATGATCAAAACATATTCTAGGGAGAATCTCTTGCTTGACATTTTTGAATTTTTCTCCCCATTCGTTAGTGTATAAAATTCTATCAATTCTGGAGGAGGTTTCCAGATTGTTCCCGTTGGTTCAGGTGTAATTTCCCCCGTGCAATTTTGGATCAATCAACTCCATATCCTCGATAAAATCAGAGAACTCTAGTCATGTATCCAGAATTTCTAGAGCAATTCTTCCTCTCTGAAGCATATCTAACTATGTTGAAATCTCTCCCAACTACCCATCAACTACCCATGGCCCTGTGAATAGACCCCTACTAGCTCCTATTTCCCACCATGCTTTTTTTCTTTTCTTATTGCAGTTTGGTGCATACACCCGTGTCATGTGCCAACTAAAATCATAGGTTTTGGACTTGAAACTGCACGTCAAAGTATGAGAGCTAATTTCCACAATTTCCCCTTCCCAAACCTTGCTATCCCACAACATCAATACACCACCCCTAGTACCACTTGCTTCTAGCTGTCCATATCTAACCCCCCTATTTCCCTATATCTGATGAATTAAACCCCCTATATCCCTCTCCAATTTAGTTTCCTGCAGACAAATGACATCTGCTTTCCACTTTTGAATTAAACTATTAATCACCCTCCTTTTTTCTCTACAATTTAACCCCCTCACATTCCAAGAAATTATTTTGATCTCCATCATAATACAATTGAATTTCCTTTCCCCCTAGTTCTAGCCCTTGTACTTTGGAATTTCATGTCAATTGCCAATCTTTTTAGCTCCTGTGAACCTTAGTTTTTGGAATATTCATGAATCTTGTCAATGGTTCTTTCACGATCCCTTGTCGTTTGCTATTTGATCTTCTTGAATAGAGCAATGCTTCCTTTCTGCAACCTTGGAATTCTACCCCGAACTCCTTACTTAGCTTGATTATGTTTTGATGAACCCAAATTGACACGTTCATCTCTTCATCACTTCCCCCCACTGCATATTCAGAGTTAAGAGGTTCAACCTCTTCTATGTTCTAATTCTGATCGTTAATACAATCGACCAGTTGCATGTCTTGCTGATCTCTATTGTTTTCAGATTGTGTCTCTACATCTTCAATGTGTGCTACTGCATCTTCATAATCTTCCCCTTCTTCTATAATTGATCTATTCATTGGAGAGGATGGCAGGTCTTCCTCTGGGAATTTTATCGCTAACTCTCCTAAGCTGCTATCAAAGAAAGAGACATTTGTGTGGTTTGCTTCTATTTCCACAAGCAACGGATCTATCCTTGTAGAGCATGTGCCATTTGAGTGCCCACAGAAAAATCACAATTTGAAAACATAAGCCCCTCATCTGTCCCACATGCCCATATGCTGGTGGGCCCTCGCTAGCTGTATTATTATTTGAAATAAATGGTTGTACAGAGGCACCCACGTGCCTATCTACTTCTTTGCTTGGATTGCTGTCTTTAACCCTGTAGGTTTTTTTTTATCCAGTGGTCCTTTGACTGCATCACTTCATCTTCTCCGGCGATCACGAAGGTTTTTGACTCGCACCAGATAGGGATGTGAAAGGTAAGACCATTTTCGGCTATCTTAACCTCTTTCGGAACTTCTCCTCCATTTCTTTTGACTCTCATTCTCGCCCATTTTAGATGATTCTTCAAAGATGTCTCCTCCTCAATTTCCAGCCAACCCCCGCATTGATTTCTGATGGCTTTAAATACTTTTTCTGTCCAAAACTGAAGAGGAAGGCCTATTGCTCTTACCCATGTTGAATTCTCTTGATGTGTACAACATCCGACTGTCAGTATCCACCCGTCGAGATGGATCTTCAGGTGCTTCCACATCCACTGTCCATGAAGAATATGCTCTGCCATGTGTTTGTTGGGAAACTCGAACAGGAAAGAGTGCCCCCACATCTTGTATACATTGATACCAAAAGCATTTTTCCAAGTACTCACTGCTCACTTCGTGATATCTGTGAGATTTGGTTTCTCCTTCTCATCCCCGCTGAAGTTCCTAGCTATACATCTTCCGAGCAAATCATTTTCTGGACTAACATCACCACCAGAGACGAAGATAGAGTTGATTTTGTTTCTAACTAGGGCTTCCGATGCCTCCTTTGATTGCCACTTACTAGTCCTGACTGAGTCTACATAAGGGATCTTTGGATCTGCCTTCTTGTAACTGTTTGTAATAAAGGATCCTTTATGTTCTTTGATGAAATTATCAATCTTAAATGCAATGTCTCCCCACCCCGTATTTAATGATACTTCTGGAATAATAATGACAGATCTATTTTCTCCTTGTACGGTCACAATGCTTATAAATCTCCCAAACTTGTTATGTTTCCTGGAACAAAAGAAATTGGAGTACTACTCATTTAACTTCCACCTTCTCATGTGTGTGCCAGAATCTTTTGAAGCTTCTCGGAGTACAAACACTAGCCATTCCATGGTTTTCTTGCTGAAAGTTGTCCTGCGTATCAAATTCCGACTTCTTACTTCAGCTCTAGCTGCAAGTCTGGTTATATCGTACGACTTAAATCTTACTGCAAAGTAGATTCTATTGTCCCCCATGTATTACAAAAAAAAGACTCTAGAGAAAAAAGGGCCCGCCAAAATAGAAAACTTTTCTTTCTTTCAAGAATCAGTTTGATTGTGAAGTAGATGTCCTATGGTGATTGAAGCAGTAATCACAGTGGGTGATTGCTGATTGGCTCAGAAATAAAGGTTGGAGGTGTCTCCGATGATCGACCACCACCGGAGGAGGAGGGGATCAGAAGCCCAAAAGGGGCTTCTAAAAAGTTTTCTTGGGAAGTGTGCCTGGGAGCTTTCTTAGAAAGGAAGAAACGAAAAAACTTATTATCATTCGGTTCATGATCCTAAATTTGGTGTTTGTACCAAACATTGCAAATCATTTGAATCACAAAGGGAGCACGTTACTGGTCAGTTGTCGTGCTTAGACTATGAATGATGGTTAGGTGTAAATCCACTCTCTGTTGTCGTCCCTCCATTTTCTTTTTATTTTAATATTTAGGTCCATTGTCCAAAGTGGATTTCTCTGAGAAGTGTACCTTTGATTCATTTTTTCTTAGAGATCATCGATTTAAGACATTTTTTTTCTTTTTAGGTTACTAACTTTTTCATTAATCACCTGAATGAGATTACAAAGCAGCCAACACCACTGTTATCTTAGTCTAAAGAAGGATCCTCAAGTACATACTACCTTATCTGTCGCAAGCAGCTACTAGTAAAGAAGACAGCTATTTCATTAACCAGTTTTGCACATTTACTCTACTGCTAGGTTTAGCTCTCACATAACATACATAAGCAGTTTTTCTAACTATACTAGCAGTATCCATCTTCTTTTGTTCAAACACCCTTTGATTTCTCTGCATCCAATAGCATACACAACTTCAGCATAGACCATTTTGAAAATTTGAGCTCCTTGTGTCTTCCCTTTTGCACACTGAATGATCCATTAGAGGTGATCTGCCCAGTTACTGCATTGGTATTGTTGCCTCTGCATCCAAGCTAACAGCTTGGACCATAACCACCTAGCAAATTCACAGTTTACAAACAAATAATCTCTGGTTTCAACTTCACTTTGACACATTACACAAACTGCATTGACATCGATTCCCTAATGAATTAATCTGTCTTTGGTGAGCATTTTGGCGTGTAACTGCAACCACATTGTGAATATAGCTTTAGGTTGAGCAGCATTATCAAACATAACACATCCCCATGACATCCTAACTCTTTCTCCAATCAGCTTTAGGTAAAGACTTCTGGTAAGCCATTTAGCATAGTGACATGAAGCTGATGTTGATTCTAGATACTCCTTGTTTCAAGTATTTTCTTTATCCAACAAGCCTGTTTTAGCATGACCATGCTGTAGATATCCTGAGCTTTGATTTATAGGCATGTATCCACCTTATCCATAATGTATCTTGCTTATGAGTGAGAGCCCAAAATACCTTAGTTATTGCAGCTTTATTTCATAGTTTCAAGTTAACAGTATTAAATCCACCACAAAATTTTGGGCTACAAACCTGATCCCAAGCAATGAGGGCTCTCTTGGTGATGGTGTTGGTACCTGACCAAACATAGCTCCTGAAGTATTGCTTCAATTGTGTTCACTACTTTGCTTGGCATAACAAACATCTGGGACCAATAAGCTTGGATCCCAAACAGGATAGTCTGCACCAATTGAATTCTACCAGGATAAGATAACTTTTTAGCAGTCCATGAAGCAATTCTCTTCACTATCTTCTCAATAAGTGGCTGACACTGACGTAAAGAGAGTTTTTTGGTAGACAAAGCAATTCGAGATATTTAAAAGGGAACTCCCGTTCCACAAATCCAAGATGCTGCAAAATGCTATCTTTGTCATTATCTATAAGGATTTGAGCCTTTCTTCTTTTTTCTTTCAGTAACTTGCCACTTAATATTTTTTGATGGATCACACATATTTGTTTTGTTGTCTTTCATCATGCTTCTTTGTTAATTCTGTACAAAAATTACTTGTTAGTTCAAAACGCCTCTTATGAATATTTCTTTTTTGATGCGTGTGGAAGCATCTTCCACTAGATACTGCTTAAATTGATGTAGCTAAGTTGTTTTGATAATATGCCTAAAGTAACTAAAAAAGTTTCTGTTTTTCCCCCTTTTTATGCAGGAGTTCATACAGCTTGCATATCATTCACCAGTTCAAGAGGTCTTACCATTAAGTACTACTAAAATTATTAGCAAGTAATATGTTGTTCAATTGAACTTAGAACTTCGGTTGGATTGGTACTGTGAGAAAATATAAGAGAAAAATATTATTGAATTGTTGTAACTACATTATTACATTGAGACCTAATTATAGACACTGCATTCCAATCCTTTTCCTAATAAGATATTACGTTACAATCTTTTTTCTAATGGGATACTACGTTACAATCCTTTTCCAAGTAGGATTCTATATGTTATTCCTATTCTTACCTATATTCTAACACTCCCTCTCAAGTTGGTCCATAGAAGACATATGTACTAAGCTTGTTATAGGTGTAATTAACACAAAGATGGGTGAGAGACTTGGTGAATATCTGCAAGAGAACTGATAAGGACTGCTCTGGACGTTTGGGAAACCTCAATTGACAAGGAACAAACTAAAAAAGTGATCTGAAAAGTAGCAAACATCCTTAGAAAGTCGATTTGTCACTAGAAATTTATCGGAAACTGGTATAAAATATATGGATCATCTCGAAATCAAGAGACGAGTAGATCTTGAACAAGAATGTCATCGGAAACTTAGCCGAAACATGCTCACACGCCGGATTATTAGATTTGATGGCTGAAAAATGACTACAATTTGAGGAAAAAAAATTATATGGGTAGGGTAAGAATGATGACACGACCCTACTGAAAAAGAGAAATACGGGTAGGGTTGGAATGACGGCACGACCCTACTGAAAAAGAGAAATTATATGGGTAGGGTCAGAATGACGTCGTGACCCTACACAAATAAGATTTAAGGAGATATCGAAAAAAAGTACAAAACTACGCAAATCAGATCTGAGAAGTCACCGAAAAGACGCACGGTGCTATGCAACTCAAATATGAGAAAGTAGTTCGGAAAGATGCACGATACTGCACAAATCAGATATGAGAAAGTAGTCACTGGAAAGATGCAGGGTGCTACGAAAATCAGTTATGAGAAAGTAGTCACTGACAATATGTTGGGTGCTGTGAAAATCAGATATGATAAAGTAGTCACCCGAAAGATGCATGGTACTACGCAAATTAGATATGAGAAGCCACTGAAAAGAAGCACGATGACCTAACTTTTTGTTACTTTTAATGTTTTGGCTAGTAGAATCTGTATAATGCAACAACAACTTCAACACTAGTTCATGTACAACACTTATGAAGTTCCTTAACACCTTCAACACAAGATTATAAATAATCTATCCAAGAAGTATGTTAAATTTTAATAAAAGAGATGAAACAGAATTTTTAAGACTAAGTTCGTCGACTTCACGGAGTGTCCTTAAGGAATAATTCCATTTACTGCACCCGAGGTTGTGGAATCTTCCTCCCAGAATAAAATGGCCTTCAATCCGAACTATAGCGGTACCTCAAATTGTTGGATTCAACGAACTCACTCAACGATTTGATTGATCACACAGAATAGTTTTTGAAGACAAGAAGAGTTTGTATTTTTTTTTAGAAAAATTCATACCAAAACCTGTGGATGAAAGCAGGTTTTTATAGCCATCAGGTGCCTCTTTTGAAAGGTGGCAATGATCCACTTAAAAGGTGTAATCTTTCTGGAAAATCATGTCTGTTCGTCCAATACGTCCAAAGAATGCGTCTTTTACCATTTCATGAATCAGTGTGTCATTTTGTTGAAGGGTTGCATCCTTTTCGAAGCATCAATTCGCTTCTCTGTCAAATAAAATTTGTCCAAAAAGATAGATCTCATCGATCATTTTTCAAAGCCAAAGCCAAAGCCAAAGCCAAAGCCGAAGCTGAGCGGAGCGATGACGACGGCGCGAGGCACCACCTTGTTCTTGCCTCACTATCCATGTGGAGTAAGTGTTTCTTATTATTAACACTTCAAAGTTCCCTTCTCCCACCAATGTGGAAGAATTAGTGAATTTTTCTTTAAAAGAGAACACTTTTCATTTTGGTGTCTCTCTTTCTCTCCACTATTTTTCCTTCATTTTCCATTCACACTTTTCATACATATTGAACCCATCACTTTTGCTAACATAATTAGTGGCCAGGCGGGCCGCATATATATGAGTAATAGTCGCCCGCCGGCAATGGCAACTCTTGGATTCTCTACCAAGAGGCTGTAATACCATGTTAGAAATATAATAGAAAAATATTATTGAATTGTTGTAACTACATTGTTACATTGAGGCCCTATTTATAAACACTACATTCCAATACTATTTATAAACACTACATTCCAATACTTTTCCTAATAGGATACTGCGTTACAATTCTTTTCCTAATGGGATACTACATTACAATTCTTTTTCAAGTAGGATTCTATATGCTATTCCTATTCCTACTTATATTCTAACAGGTACAAATCTATATAGGTGTTATCATCTATTTGGTTTCTGCATGGTTTATTTTTTGTGTGTGCCTTTTAGGCTCATATCCATTTTGGGTTTTGGGTTACGATATCACCAAGCTTGTAGCCAGAGCTGAAGTTTGGTTTGAATGGGTTGAAAGAAGCCAAAATCTGATGCGTAGAGCCACTTTCAGCAAGAAAATAATGGAATAGATAGTCTCTGTATTACGAGAAGCCTAAAAAGACTCTGGCAACCATATGGGAAGTTGGAAAACAAATGAACAATATTCAAATTTTCTTTATTCCAGAAAACACAACAAATTTGGAAGATTTATAAGCATAGTGACACTACAGGGATAGAACAGATCGGTCATTATTATCCCAGAAGTTACATTTAATGCAGGATGGGGAGACATAGCAGTTAAGATTGATAATTTCATCAAAGAACATAAAGGAACATTTAATACAAATATTGCTAGGAGGATTGATCCTAAGGTTCCTTATGCAGATTCAGTCTGACTAGCAAATGACAATCAAAAGAAGCATCTGAATCTCTGGTCAGCAACAACAACTCTATCATCATCTCTGGCGGTGATGTTAACCAGGAAAATAGCTTGTTAGAAAGATGTATAGTTGGAAGCTTTAGTGGAGAAAAGGAGAAACTAATGGAGAAAAGGAGAAACTAACACTGTCAGATATCAGAAAATGGGCGGTGAGTACTTGGAAGAATGCTTTTGGAATTAATGTATACGAAATGGGGGGTTGTTTTTTTTTGTTTGAGTTTCCAAACAAGCATATGGCCAACCATATTCTTCAAGGTCAGTGGGCATGGAAGCAAATGAAGATTCATCTTGAATGATGGTCACCGATTGTAGTCTGTCGCACTAATCGAGAGGCCTCAATGTGTATAAGAGCAGTAGGTCCTCGTCTTCAGTTTTGGACCAAAAAAATGTTCAAAGCCATCGGAGATCATTGCGGAGGATGGCTAGAAATAGAGGAAGAGACATCTTTGAAAAACCATTTGAAGCGGGAGAGAATGAGAATCAAAGAAGATGGAAAAGAAGTTCCAAAAGAGGTAAAGATAGTTGACAATGGTCTTACTTTTCTAATTCCGATATGGAGCGAGTCCAGAACTATGGTGGTCGCTAGAGAGGAGGAAGTTCTGCAGGTTAAGAACCACTGGGCAAAAAAATCCTACACAGTTAAAGAGAATGGGTTCTGCTTTGATAGAGAGACACGTGGGTTCTTCAGAGCAGGCACCTATTTCAAATAAAACAGTTGACAAGGCCCACCAGCACATGTCATGGAGAAGGTTTATTTTTCAAAATAAACGAGCTCCTAATGGGCCAAAAGAAAAGCTCAGTCAATTGTTGTTTTAAGTATAAACATAAATACCAACCCTTTTGGAAGTAATTACACTCTCTTCCACTTTTTTAATTACTTTATTCTCTCTCCCTATTAATATAAATAACATAGCCGACATATACATAGCATTCTGTGTATATGTTGGAATTTTTGTAATATGTTTAGGGAGTTAGGATTTTTTGTAATATTGAAAACATAAGTTGTGTATTTGTGTAATTTTTAGTTGTTTTAAATGAGCTACTTTTAATAAAGGCCCAGTTTTTTTTACTGAGGGCCATCTCTTCAATTCTAATCAAACAAATGTTACATGCACTTTACAAGCAGACCCAATGCTAAAGGAAATAGAAGCAAATTGCACAGACATTGTTTTTTTGACAGTAGCTCTAGAGACATGGTATCAAAAATCCCAAAAGAAAATCAGCCAGCATGTCCAACAAAAAATCAAGTATAGAAGAAGTGGAAGTCTATGTAGACGCTGAGCCAAATATAGAAGAAGGAGACGCACAGATTGATGTTAATCAAGACCATCAAGATGTGCAATTGGTTGATTTCCCTGATGATGCGACATGGAAAATTGAGGATGCTGAACCTTTAAACTCAAAATACCTAGAGGAGGGAAGTGATGATGAGACGAATGCGCCAATTTGGGTCAACCAAAATATAATCAGGTTAAGCAAGGAATTTGGGGATGTATTTCGAGGTTCCAGAAAGGAAGCTTTGGCTCTTTTCAAGAAGATTGATTGTAGAAGGAAGTTGAATTTTAAAGAATCAGAAACAAGGGTCACAGAGACTCCCAAAATTAAAGGCTTACAAGAATTAAAAGGGTTGGCCATAGACATGAAGTTCCAAGCTATGGGGCGAGAATTAGGGGGAAAAGAAATTCTAGGATGTTAAAATGAATGTCAAAGTAATTTCATGGAATGTGAGGGGATTACATTGTAGAGATAAAAGGAGGGTGATTCATAGTTTAGCTCAAAAATGGAAAGCAAATGTCATATGTTTACAGGAAACTAAACTGGAAGGGGATACTAAGGAACTAATAAAGCAAGTGTGGGGAAACAGGGGAGTCAAGTATAGGTAACCGCAGGCAAGTGGAACTAGGAGAGGTATTTTCATATAGTTAGCAAGACTTGGGAAGGAGAACTAGTGGATGTTAGTGCTTATACATTGACTTGTAGATTCAAGTCGACAAGTCATGATTTTAGTTGGCACATGACAGGGGTATATGCACCAAATTGCAATCAGGAAAGACAGGAAGGAAAGACAGGAAGTATGGTGGGAACTTGGGGCTGTTAGATGTTTGTTTGCATTGCCTTGGGTGATCGACAGTGATTTTAATGTTGTTAGATACGCTTCAAAGAAGAAGAATTGCTCCAGAACATCTACATACATGGCTGAATTTTCTGATTTTATTGAGGATATGGAGTTGATTGATTCTCAACTAGATGGGGGAAGTTACACCTGGACTAGAGGGAATAACTTGGAAACCTCATGCAGGATTGACAGATGTTAAATGGGGAGAACATTTCTAGAATATTAAGCAAGAGATTCTTCCTAGAATCTGTTCTAATCACACACCAATTGCACTTCAAAGTGGCAGTTGGGAACACACGAAGTCTTATTTCAAATTTGAAGGATGGTGGCGGGAATTGAAGGGTTGAATGAGAAAGTTAAGGTTTGGTGGGATTCCATTATTATTAATGGAAAACCACATTATGTCTTAGCAACCTAGTTAAAATCTTTGAAGGTTACATTGAAAGATTGGAGCTCAAGCACTTATGGGTACTTAGAGAAGAATAAAGACTTGATTCTTAGCAAAATTGTAGAGATTGATAATATTCAACAAATAGATCTTTAAATGAAGAAGAGGCTATTCAAAAAGCTAATTTTTCCATGGAATTTGAAGATTAATCCAGAAAGGAAGAGATGGCATGGAGACAAAGATCGAGAACATTGTGGATTAAAGAGGGTGATAAAACATAAAGTTCTTCCAAAGAATTGCAAATGCTCGAAAGAGGAATAATCACATTGATCAAGAGAAGATATTGTGGAGGCAGAGAACATAAAAAGGGAGATCATCACGTTCTATCAAAAGCTGTGCTCCGAAAATGAGAAATGGAGACCCTATTACATGTACTAGTGTCCTAACATAAGCACACAAGATCAACAGGAATTGCAAAAACCTTTTACGAAGAAAGAAGTTTTGGATGGTCTCAAGGCATGTGTAGTAGATAAAGCACCAGGTCCAGATGGGTACACTATAGAGTTCTTTGTACAATGTTGGGAGGTCGTAAGGAATGATGTGATGTCCACTATGCAAAACTTCCACTCCCAAGAAGTTTTTGAGAGGAGCTTCATGCAACATACGTAGTCCTTATTCCCAAAAAGAATGGGGCTAAGGAATTGAGAGATTTCAAGCCGATTAGTTTAATAGGAAGCATATACAAATTGATATCCAAGATTCTCACAGAGAGATTGAAGAAAGTAATGCACAAATTAGTAGATACTTAACAGATGACATTCTTGTGAGGCAGATAAATCACCGATGCGGTCCTTATTGCTAATAAATGCATAAATTCCAGAAGGAAAGAAAAACACCAGGTATCATGTAAACCAGATATTGAAAAAGCATATGGCCGTGAATTGGAGCTTTTTTCTTGGAATTTTACAGAAGATGGGGTTTGGAGGAAAATGGATTAGATGGATAAGATTTTGCATTACCACTGCCAAGTTCTCTATTTTGATAAATATCTCACTCGAAGGCTTTTTTCCATGTCAAAGAGGTTTGAGACAAGGTGATCCATTATCACCTTTTTGTTCATTTTAGTGATGGAGGGACTTAACAATATGGTGAAGATTGCCCAAAATAATGGTTGGATAAGAGTTTTCAATGTATCCCAGGAATGAAATAATAGAGTGGAAGTAACACACAATATGCAGAAGAGTGTCAGTTGAAGTGTTTGAGGATTATTTTGATTCTATTTGAGGCTATTTTAGGACTTCACATTAATCAGAGAAAAAGTCTTATTTTCCCAATTAATGGAGTGGCTGGGATTCAGTAGTTGGAATTTTGGGTGGAGAGATAGGTAAGATTCCAACCGTTTACTTAGAAATGCCTCTGGGTGCACAAAGTAATCAAGAGATATATGGAATGACGTCATTGAAAGATGTGAAAAAAGACTTGACTATATGGAAAACACAATACTTATCTCGGGGTGGCAAATTGGTCTAAATCAACTCTGTACTGGATGCCTTACCTACCTACTTGATGTCATTATTTCCTCTTCCCATTAATGTGGAGAAAAGAATTGATGCTCTTAAGAGGAATTTATTTTGGTGAGGAGGCAAGGAGGAAAAAGGTTATCATTTAGTCAAATGGGACACGTTAATTCCGGCTAAAAAAGATGGAGGGTTGGATATCAAAAACATGAGAAAGCAAAACAACTACCCAAGGAAGAGCAATCTTTATGGGGCGTTGTGATTCAAGCAAAGTATGAAAAAGAAGGTTTTTGGAGGACAAAAGAAGTAAACACCTCATATGGCACAAACTTGTGAAGGTCAATCAAGAAATGTATTCCATGAAAGAACTAGTTTCAATATGAAAGATTGCAAGAGGATCCTGTTTTGGAAAGATAACTGGCTAGGGAATGGAAGTCTTAAGCAACTGTTCCCCGACATTTATATTTTAAATCAGCAACAAAATTCTACTTTACATGATGTGTTGTCAAATCAAGGCTGGAACTTGACCTATAGAGGATTGATGCAAGACTGGGAGATGGAAAAATTGACCAACTTTTATTGCACACTAGACCAATGCAAGGGTCTACAGGAAGGAGAAGATACTTAAGATGGAAATGCCACAGCAAGGCCAGTTTTACTGTAAGTTATGCCTATAAAGACATGAATTAGATGGGGTCTTGGATCAGTTTTTTGCCTTATCTGGAAAGTAAAAATTTCATATAAAATAGCAATTTTCACTTGGTTGGTCGTGAAGAAAGTTGTTTTAACTCAGGAGAACCTAATGAAGAAGGGCAGAAATATGTGCTTAAGATGCTTTTTTTGTGAACATAATGCAGAGATAATTGATCATCCGGTTCTTCACTGTAAAGTGGTCAGCTAGCTTTGGAATTTTTTTACCAGCTTCAGAGGCATAAGGTGGACGATGCTGGGAAGAACAAGGGAGACACTAACTAGCTGGAATTCCGAGGGTGGTGGTAGCACTAACAAAGGCAGATGGAGAATTGTCCCGGCATTAATATGGAGGACCATTTGGAAAGAGAGAACTCTAGGTGTTTTGAAGGCAATAGCAACTCTCTTCAAAAGTTAAAAGTTAAAGATGAGTTGCATTATAAGTTTTTGTTATTGGTGTAGCTCGGAGTATATAAATGACCCAGTTTCTATAGTGGACATCCTAGGATCCTTGTAAGGTGAGATAGGATTTAGTGTTAGGCTGTTGTTTTTACTCTTTTGGATGTAGATTCAATGATGTAATTTTGGCTTCCAAATTTTTTGCTGATGACTTATATATAGTCTATTACCATTGTCAAAACAAAACCAAAAAAAATAATTGCCTTAATCCGTTTCAATCTTTTGATGAATTTCCTACAAGTTAATTATTGATGTGACATGCAATTTGTCTTCCAGTTAGCACTTATTCCTAAATCCTACCGTTTTTCAGATTGCCCTGTTTTGCTCCCTTTCTACAATGATCTATCACTACTCATCTACATTCTACTATGTCTTTTTTGGGATTTGCAGGGAAGTAAAACTGGAAAACGTTAGTTGTTGGCTGTGGCTATTTATAACTTGCTGTCAAGATGGAAAAAGATGGTGCTCTTTTGACTATTGATTTGCAGGTTACTGAAATTTATAAGCAAGTCATATGCTCTCTCTATTTGTTGCGAGTGCTGTTGAATCTAGAATGTCTATGCTTAAGGTACATCTTCACTTTAAATGAGTGTATATTTTGGTTATAATGACATCTAATCTTGCTCTTTCGTTAATTTCTTTCACATATGTTTTAAAATTGAAGCTACGTGCGTAAAGACACATATTTTTGAGATATTCTAGGTGTTTATGTTCAGTTGACAGTGAATTGACAGGGTCCCCTTGAAGAGTTTAATTAGACTTTCCTGGTTCGACAACCGACAACTCTGGACCAAGAAAAAAGTGTCAATTAATTTTGAAACTCTATGCAAGTAAAATGACCTCCTGAACGGACACATGTAACAGTATGAAAGACAAATCAAAGAATCAGGAAATTGTGGTATGAAAAAAGAAACTGATGTGAAGCTTGAAGATGTAAGTGGCTAAAATGAATCTCTTTTAGTGGTAAAAGCCGACTATTACTGACTTATTTGTAGAATATTCGTTAAGATCAACTTCTGCCTCAAGTAGTTGCATCTGGCAGCAAGCGGAAATGGACAATTTTGTTGTACATAATACATAAATATGAATTATAACATTGACCTTAAACTTTGATAGTGCACAAATAGAACCTTTAACTATTCAAAACTTGAACAAATATGACCTCCGATTTTGCAACCTCCAAGCGTGTAACTCACTTGCGCCTACGTGAATGTGTAATTCAATCATACGGTGCCACATCATTAAAAGGGATGATATGGAGGGACTTTTGTCTTTCAATTAAAACGACGTCATTTTGCTTCTATAAGTTAAAACGACGTCGTTTTGCTTATTATTATTATTATTATTAGTAGTAGTCTACTACTACTACTAATAATAATAATTATAATATGTGGATTTTCTTGACGAGGAATATGTGGTTTGACTTGCCACGGACCTACCGTTAAAATATTACCTCCAGAATATTCTTCTCTTTATCATACATGGAAAAAAAGCTTTATATCTATGCTGAAAACTTCACCATACTTAACATAATTACCATTAACAGGATCTCACTAGGCTGGGGTATGTCGCTCAGCCTGCCAGACCTTGTAACAATATCGGATTACGCCAAAGTCGGAAAATTGAACGAAAGCACAAACCTAAATATAAAAGAATTTCAAATAGTTTAATGACTGTATGGAATCTTTTATCCAAACAGTTTAATGACTATATGGAATCTTTTATCCAAACAAGGAGCCTGTCAGAGATTTAATAACCTTATGTTAAACCCATGTGTCTAGAAGTTCTAATTGTGCAGAAGTCGCCCTTTTCGTATCAGTACAATGGGCTAAAGAGGCACAACTTACTAGACATAGTCACCGAGACAAAGCTAACATAAGTGTATTAAACTCGACTGTACCACCACTTCGGAACCAAGTCAAGAAACTATAGAAAACTTTCTTTATATTTTGATAGAGTCTGGATCTTTCATAGTTACCATGTAAGCGAAGTTAGATCTTCAACATAGATATAAGAAGTCTTTTAGCCGAACATAGTCACGGCTGGATGATGGTAGAAGTTGTATTAAATGTACGCAAATAAGAAAGTAGTATGTACCTTAATAGCCGAAAGTAAGGCCTAAAAATATTAGCAATCAGTGGCTAGTGCCTTCTTATTTATCTTCGAGATTTATTTTATAAGAGGGAGAATCTAGAGAGAAGGGAGAGTTTTTAGATAGAGAATGAAAGGAAAAACTCGCTCCTCGTACAATTGAGTGAGGTAGCTTTAAATAGAAAAAAAAACATCTTGCACAGTACTATGTGGGTCCTCATGGGTCCCTGTGCATAGCATAGTAAAATAATTTAGTTGCTGGGTCCCGCCTAGTCTTTGTTTTTCCATTTTCTGACAAATGCTTCAGCTTTTTCAATCACTTCATCTGTTTCGTCCATAACTTTTGGAGGTTGGGACTCTGTGATATCTTCAGTGTTTACTTCATCACTTTTCATTGATGTATCTGAGTTTTGATCAACCGTTTGGAGTAATTTATTTCGTACTTCTGCTAAGTATTGTTCTATCATCTCCATTTTATTTTCATCGTGAGCTGATATTCTTCTGGAAACATAATTGACACTTTTATCTTCAACTAAAATTGATTTTTAAGGAGTCTGTTCATATTCAGCAATTTTCTTGACGATATTTTCTCGTTGATCATGTCCATATGTGAGTTTGGTATTTGGATCTTCACGAGTCAATTTGTCCTAGAAATTGCAGCAAAAGACTTTGTATAAAGCAGGAATTTGTTGGCTAGTATAACCTATTTCAACTGACCATCTATGAATCCAAGGGATGGAGAATTCTATAAAGAAATACATTTGGTCAATAGTATCTATCTTACAAATATGTTCAGAAAGGTATAATTCAGTCAAGAAGGGCGAGGATTTTTTCCATGTATGATAAAGAGAAGAATATTCTGGATGTAATATTTTAACTGTAGGTCCGTGGAAAGTCCATCATTGCACAAACCAATTGGGAATGGGCTTATCAAAAATCTTGGCACAGATTTTTATAAACATGTAAGTTTGTGTTTAATATTATTATAATATAAAACTTGAGAAAATGCCTTAATTAATTTCAATATGTGAAATTTATCTGAGACTGTCCCATTGGTTCCATAGGCATAGATTTTTGAGTCATAGATGAAATCCCCCATTTTTCAATAGAAATAAGCCTTTTAACAATTATCTTAGAGTATTCATGTACACCTGGGGTAGTGTCTCCCATCGGATTGTGCTCAAAATCTGCACTAAATGTCTGAACCAAAATATTTTCATAAAAAGTTTGTGTTTTATATGATTCTCCTGTGAAATAAACATTAGTAGTTAAGTAATTTTGGAGTAATCGTCATGCTTCTTTAGAATTTTCTTGACGAGAAATATGTGGATTTTCAATAAGTAGGATGAGTTCTCTAGCATCCAATTTCTTATATGGGGGTTTATTTTTAGAGTTTTTTTGGACTATAGATGCAAATGAATCTGTAGTTTTTTGCTGATCGGATATATAAGATTGAAGTTGTTTGTATAAAGGATGATCTTCTGGAATATCTTCCAAATGAATTGAGGAACCAATATTCTGAGTTTTTGATAATGATCCTTCCTGGAGAATTTTTGAATTGACCAAAGTTCTATTTCCATGTTGTAATACCGAAAAATTAGAACTTGCAGAGCTATATGCAGAATTATTTCTATTACCAAAATAAGTAGGGTTTGTTCGTCCTTCGTAATATGAAGAGTTTTGACTTCGTCCACTTCTGCCACGTCCTTTGGCTGTTTGCCAGGATGGATCCATGCTACATCAATAATCAGGAATTTGATCAGCATACCATAATATATATTCGAATAGATCTTCATAAAGTGTGTCCTTTGTGATAAGATCATTAATGACCTTCCGTAATATAAGCATGTGCATGTCTGCATTTAAAGGAGTTGCCTTTATAAAAGTGATTAAGAATTTTTGAGAGAAGAAGTGCAGAAAGAGCTGATTAAGAATTTTTGAGAGAAGAAGTGCAGAAAGAGCTTCATTATTCCTTTTTTTCCTGTAAATATTAATCACTTAAGTCAATATCAAACCAATAAATATCATTATCAAGAAATTCATCATGGTTAAGGAATAATTCTTCTTCATTATACCACAAACCAGATTTTCTAAGATAAGGAAATGAATATCTTCGTTTAAAGGAATGCATTTGATAATAGTAATTATAGTTTTCTCAGAGAGGAAGTACGTGTAAAAATTCATATTAATCGATGAAATATTCTCGAGATAGAAAATCAGGCAAAAAATTTTCACTACCCTTCTTATATTGTATTTCGAAATCAAAAGGGGCTAATTGAGCTTGCCATCTTGCAAATATTAATTTAGAGGCATCATGTTTAAAGTCTTTGCTGAACATATATTTTACAGATTCAACATCAGTCTTAACTATAAATGTTTGATCATATAAATCATCTTGAAATTTTAAAATACATTTTACAATAGTAACCATTTCATGAGCTACTGTGGCGTATTTTTTCTGGCTTTCGGTCCATTTACCAGAATAAAATCTAATCAAACATTCTGTTTTTGTATGGGGATTAACTTGTTTAAGTATTCCGCCATACGCAATATTCGAAGCATCAATTTCAACAATCTTTAACCAGTTAGGATTTGCAAGAGAAGTACAAGGAAGAGATTGAACTCGTTTTTTAATTAATTTTACCAAATCAGTGTGAACTTGCGTCCAAGGATTTTTGTAATCCTTTTTCAGTCTATCATACAAAGGAGCTAAATCTCGGACATATTTTTATAAAAAAGAGAAACATAATTAAGACTACCAAGGAATATTTGCAACTATTTTTTGTCAGTAATAATATCGGGGAATTTTTTTAGCAAATTCTAGAGCTCTTTGTATAGGTTCAATAGTACCTTGACAAATGTTGTGTCCTAAAAATCTAATATTTGTCTGGAATAAACTTATTTTTGGTTTAGAGATGACCAAACCATTTTGTATAACAATTTGTTTGAACATTTTCAGGTGTTTAAAATGTGATTCAAGGGTTTTCGAAAATACTAAAATATCATCAATGTAAAAAATGATAAAATCCATATAGGGGTCAAAAATGTCATTCATAATTTTTTGAAATTCAGAAGGAGTATTTTTTAAACCGAATGACATAACATTCCATTCATACTGTCAAAAAGGGACATTAAAAGTAGTTCTATAAGTATGTTTTTTATCAATTTGAATTTGCCAATAATCAGATTTTAAATCAAATTTAGAGAATATGTCAGCATCATATAATCTAGAAAGTAAGTTTTTTTTTATTCGGTATAGGATACCTAATCCATTTTAAAACTTTATTCAGAGGTTTATAATTGATGACTAGTCGAGGCATACCCCGTTCTTTTTCAGCAGCATTATTGACATAAAAAGCAGTACAAGACCAAGGGGACTTTGAAGGTTTTATAAGACCCTTTTGCAATAGACTATCAATATCTTTTTTACAGAATTCTACTAACTTTATATTCATTTGGCAGGATCAAGACTTTGTGGGAATTTTTTCTTCACTGAAACCATCTTCATAAGGAAGAGAAACAATATGTTTCTTTCTGTTCCAGAAAGCATTTGGGTGATCAACATAAATATCAACAATCAATTGATTAGAAATTATTTTTATTTTTTCTTGGACCTCTACAGAATTTAGTGTATCAAGAATATTAATACTCATTAGTTCTAATTGTAAGAAATTGACCTGCCGTTGCTTCATACCAATAAGGGCATTTATATCTCTAGTTATAGGATTAGTAACAAAAGGATAAGAGATTTGTTTATTTTTATAGGTAGCCTTAAAACCATTTGCATCGATATGCGTATAAGGATAAATAGCATTTATAAAGGGTGTTCCTAAAATAATAGGAGGATATAACTGGTTTTTTTTAATAAAAATAAGAAATGCGGAATGCAGACCTTATTTTGAATATATGAGTATACGACAGTTTATAGTTGATGTCAAGATTATGACCAGATGCAGACTTAATTATGTGAGTAATTTTTTCAAAATATCTGGTTGGAATTAAGCCTTCCTGAATGCAGCTGACATCAACACCACTATCAATCATAGCAATATTAGTGATAGAAAATTCCTTATTAATTAGGATAGTGCAATTTATATACCATTTATGAGCAGTAACTAGTTGCATCATACCTAAGAAATAATCCCTTTTCAAATCATCTTTTAGACTAAGTTTAGCTATTTCAGAATCTTTAGAGTTTTCAAAATCCTATGATCGAAGATCATCTGTTTTTGTTTTAAAGAACTAATTTTCTTTTTTAATTTTTCAATTTCTATTTTTAAATCATCAAAGGTAGTATCTCTACCTGGAGTTTGACTCAACGTAAGACGTCGATTAACCTCAGATAAAGAATAAGACATATGATATTTATCGTAAGAATGATCTTTAGAAATAATAGCAGTATTAGTAGAAGTTTTTTGAGTAGCAAAATTAATGATTTTTTCACGAAGTTTTTTATCTGTAAATTCCTTCAGTAATTCAAGGACATTATCAGCAGTAAGAGTTTGAATATTTAAATCAAGATCTTCAAATTGCGCTTGAAGTTTATATATATCATTTCATCACAATTACAAGTATCATTATCACAATCATTGCATTGATTAACCTGATCGGGTTCACTACCAGAATTAGGTAGTTCTATATCATTTTCAGATGTAGAATTGTAATCAGATTCAGAACCAGAAGTATATAATAAACCATAGACTTGATCATGCACTTCCTCAGAAAGTCCTAAGGACTCAAGTTTTTGTAACTTACAGTTTGGAGCTATATGACCATATTGGTTGCACCTATAGCACTTGATTTTTTCTAACTCTCTTTTGGATCTATTTTTTATAAATCTAGTAGACTTATGATAGGATTTTGTTGTTTCACGTTCTTCTTTGGTTCTATGCCTAGAACATTTCTTTCTATAGGATTTATCAGGCTTAGAATATCTTTGGTTTTTTCTTGCTATCGGTTTATCCATACCAAATTGTTCAAAAAAATCTCCTAATTGAGATTTTTCTTTGAGTTTGTCAAGCTTAATCTGTCTGGATAATTTTAGCTCATTGGAAAAGGGCTAAACCCTTTTGAGTACAAGCTACAATAAGCTGATCATAAGTTTTTTCTAAATACTGGACCTCGCCATAAGATCCTCTAAGTATTTTTATAACTCTTTCAGCAAATAAAAGGGGAAGACCATCAATGAATTTTACTTTCCAATGGTCATACTTACTTTCGGGTAAATCTATAACCCTACTAAGAAAGGTGTCTTTATACTATCTAAATTCTCCTAAATGTTTGCATTTTAAGCCATTAAGAAGAGTTCTAATGTTTTCATACTGATTGGTAAATCTACCTCTAAAATGTTCAATAATTGTAAGTATAAGGGTATAGACAACATCTGGTTGTCCTGCCCGAAGCGGTCGGCCTAAATTGTCTTTTCTTGGTTTATCATTAGTGGCATTAAAAATAGCCTTGCGTTTATCATCGTCTAGAAAATTATTC
This sequence comes from Capsicum annuum, assembly GCF_002878395.1. NCBI lineage: Eukaryota > Viridiplantae > Streptophyta > Magnoliopsida > Solanales > Solanaceae > Capsicum > Capsicum annuum. The sequence continues at coordinate 201,600,360 of NC_061119.1, read as the reverse complement.
CACCAACCTCGAAGCTGGCCAGTAAAACTCGCAACAATCATTTTGCAAATTGTTGGGTCAATACGATTAGTCCTATTTTCTGCTGATGCAGTAGCTGTGACGATAGTAGAGTACATAGACATACGGTGGATAAGAATAGAGATTTGTCGATATGATAATCCATCAATATTCCATTCATAAATAGCTTCTCCACTATAAGAAGTATTTGTTTGATTCCAATCCCTTTCCTCTATTAGAACATCTTGAGGAGTTGAACGTGGATAATACGCAGTAGACATAAGGAAAATGTCAGCATATTTTTTCCCCGGTTGTTTTTTAATCATACCTTTGAGCTTATTTAGCTCAGAAGAGATAGTATCTCCTACGTTTTGAGTAGATTCAATATTATTAGCAAAATTAGACTCGAGGTTTTGCACAAATCATCAGATACATTAATAGGTTGTATGTTTAAACGAGAGAATTTTTTATCTAAGAGTTTTTCTAATTGTTCTAATTGAGAAGTTTTTTCAAATCCTTCTATTTCAAGGGGTCTTTGAATACAAGGTTTAGATAAAATATATCCTTCTTCTTCTTTAATTTCGGAAGCAGAAGGAATGTTAGAGGAATCCATCTGCTCACTAAGTTTTTTAACTAACTCAATTAATTTGTCAAGTTTTTTATTAAGAGATGAAATATGTTCTCCCAAGACTTTAACATAAAGACTTAAATAATAATAATAATAATAATAATAATAATAATAATAATAATAATAATAATAATAAAATTTATTATTATTATTATTCTACTACTACTATTATTTCTAAATATTACGTACTACTATTGCTTCTATCAATACACTAATAATAATAATAATAATAATAATAATAATAATAATAATAATAATAATAATAATAATAGTAATAGTAATAATAGTAATAGTAATAATAATAGTAGTAATAATAATAGTAATAGTAATAATAATAATAGTAATAATAATAGTAATAGTAATAATAGTAATAGTAATAGTAATAGTAATAGTAATAGTAATAGTAATAATAATAATAATAATAATAATAATAATAATAATAATAATAATAAACAAAGGAGTATGATATGAAGGGAGTATATTTTTCTGTTATTACCTTGAATATTAAAGAATTACCATCAAATTTAAAATTACAAACTATTATTATTAATAGTAAAATTAATTTAGTAAAATTTTAATAAAATGAAACGGATAAAAGTACTAATAGAGCACCACCATTTTATAATAATAATAATAATAATAATAATAATAATAATAATAATAATATTGTTGTTAACAACAACAACAACAACAACAACAATAATAATAATAATAATAATAATAATAATAATAATAATATTTTAATAAAATTTTCATCTTAATAACGTTTTATTAATAACGTTAATTTAATATACTATTACTACTGCCCTTAATAATGTTTTATTAATAATATTTTAATAACGTTAATTTAACATACTACTACTACCGTCCTTAATAAAGTTTTATTAATAACGTTTTAATAACATCAATTTAATAACGTTAATTTCATAACGTTAGTTTAATAACATTAATTTAATAACGTTTATTTAATAATGTTTTATTAATAACGTTTTAATAACGTTAATTTAATAACATTTTATTAATAACGTTAATTTAATATACTATTATTACTACCCTTAATAACGTTTTATTAATAATGTTTTAATAACATTAATTTAACATACTACTACTACCGTCCTTAATAACGTTTTAATAACGTTAGTTTAATAATGTTAATTTAATAATATTTTATTAATAACGTTAATTTAATAACATTAATTTAATGACGTTTTATTAAAACTATAATTTTTTTATTTATTAATAGTATTGTGTCATCTTTGAGCTGAAAATAATGAGAAAATACTAGTAAAAAGTCATTTAAATATATAAAAAGGAATTAGTAAAGGCATAATAGTCATTTTATCCCTTTTTACTGTTGGAACGCTCAAATTTTTAGCCCGACGTGCCCAGTTTTGCATGTACAATACGTGTTTTGCCATATAGAGTCGGAGGTCATATTTGTTCAGGTTTTGAATAGTTAAAGGTCCTATTTGTGCACTATCAAAGTTTAAGATCAATGCTATAATTTGATGTCAAGTTTAGGGTCATATTTATGTATTATGCCTATACTAATTATCCATGAGATTTTGAAATAAGTAGTGCTAATTTGTTATTCGTCTGTAGTATTAGATGATGTTGATAAGCTGGTAAAATCAATTCTGTTTCTTGGTGTACGTTATTGAATGCTTAATTAGAAGTCCACAGATGATCTCGAAGTTCATTATCGTTCTCACGTCGAAGAGACGTTTATTACAGGAAAGAACGAAATATAATTTTAACATTAGAAGCTGCTTAGAAATACCTATTCTGCTGTGGTATCAAGAATTCTTGATATAGGACATATAAAAAGACGCAGGTAATCTAGCACGAAATTCTGTACATTAGTTATTCTTATTGTAGACACCTAATTTTGTCCCTCCCCAATATCATTTTTATTCACTTTTACCTTATCCTACCGTGTACCCTCACCCATGTAATTATACCTCACAAAATAACAAAAAATAACAACCCTTAATAAGATTTATCTTATCCTAACAACCACATCTATCCCTTACCCCACTTACCCCCTCACATTTTTTATCCCTTGGAGAATATATTAACAACAAAAAGAAGGGGGACCCACAGGGTACACCTAACAAAGAAAGGACCCATTTTGTCCATTTTGTCATCATCCTCATAATAATAGCAAAAAAAATTGAAAAGAGGGGAGGATTCATTTTTCAGAATACATATATACACACACAGTGCACGCATAGGGGGGGGGGGGGGGGCTTCTTCATTGACGGGACCATCCATTTCTTTTTGATCTTCTCCATTATCTTCTTTACAAGAAGAGCTCACGAAAAAAAAAACGTTCTTCTCTTCGCCACGAATCTAGCACGCACACACTCACAGTTCACCCAAAAACACGTTCTCTCACCGAAAAATGTACGCACACGGAAGAGGAGAATGACGTGAGAGACACCGAGAATGTTAGGTTAAACATGCAATGGTTGTGATGAAACATTTTAGGAACTACTCGTCTTCCTCAGCATAAGAAATCAGGACAAAAATAAATGAGAGAGTCTTATTGGTGAAAACTCTCACGGGCACCATAAGGCGATGGTAAGTTGAGAGAGATAAAAATTAGAGTTTTATCAGTGAAAACCCTCACGGGCACCATAAGATGATTGTAAGTTGAGAGAGATGAAAATAAGAGAGTCTCAATGGTGAAAAACCCTCACAGACACCATGAGGCAATGGTGAACCGAGAAAAAAAAATGAGAGAGGCTTGTTGGCAAGAAAACCTCTAAGGCGCCACTAACCGAACGAGGTCTTCAATGCAATTGACCTAAGGAAACAACTCAGTTTCAAGGCCATTAACTCAACAACAATTGGTAGAAAGTTTGGATAGAAAGATCAGACAGCCTGACCCAAAATGCATGGCATAATCTTTGAAGTTGACTGTCAATTTTAGATAAATTTTTATTTCTTTGTTTCAATGGGGACATTCATTATCTTTTATTTCTTCTCTTTATTTTGTTTATCTTTCTTGAGTCAGTTATCCAAATAAAAGTCATTGTCATTTTTCTCTTATTGTTGAGTCAAGTCTATGTCGAAACAAGTGAGAGAAGATTTCAAAACTGGCTACCAGCTTCTTCAATTGCAGAAAGCAAGACAAAAGGCCAGCACATGAAAGAGACATGATTGTGAGCTGAAATAAGGCATGCAGAAAGTTGTGTCAACAGAAAATTCTGGGAATTCATGAAAATACCAAGGGTCAAAGAGTTTATCTGAGAAGCATGACAAAGCAAAAATACTGTGTTTGTTTCAGAAAAACTCTTAATAACGGAGTTTGGGTCAATGATGCAGCAAGTCAATGACATATGCTAATGGTTGGAAGCAAGGTTAAATGTGATCGGGGCAAGAGCAATTTCCACGAAAGCCAAAGCCGCAAACCAGCCACCATGTTTTTAAACTAACAAGTTTTCTTTGGATGAAACAGGAACACATGCTACCTTCGAATCAAGTATTTCAAAGCCTAAACATCAAAGGCCGTAACATTCTCACTTTTTCAAATGCAACAGGCAATATTGCTGCACATATTTGATATTCAAGCGCTATCATAAGGAGATACACTTCCAAAGGAGACACACTTCCTTGTTTGATTAATTCAAGAGACATTTGTTAGGAGACGCACTTCCTTATTTGGTAATTAGATCGACATTTGTAAGGAGATGCATTTCCTTGATTGGTTAATTCAAGCAAAATTTTTTAGGAGACGCACTTTCTTATTTTTGTAATTCAAGCGATATTGGTAAGGAGAAGCACTTCCTTGTTTGAACAATTCAAGCAATATTGTAAGGAGATGCACTTCCTTTATTTGGTTAATTCAAGAAATATTTGTGAGGAGATGCACTTTCTTGTTTGATTAATTCAAGAGACATTTGTTAGGAGACGCACTTCCTTATTTGGTAATTCGATCGATATTTGTAAGGAGACGCACTTCCTTGATTGGTTAATTCAAGAAAAATTTATTAGTAGACGCATTTTCTTATTTTGGTAATTCAAGCGGTGTTGGTAAGGAGATGCACTTCCTTGTTTTGTTAATTCAAGCAACATTTGTAAGGAGACACACTTTCTTGTTTGGACAATTCAAGCAATATTATAAGGAGATGCACTTCCTTTATTTGGTTAATTCAAGAAACATTTGTGAGGAGACACACTTCCTTGTTTGAGTAATTCAAGAGACATTTGTTAAGAGACGCACTTCCTTATTTGGTAATTCGATCGACATTTGTAAGGAGACACACTTCCTTGATTGGTTAATTCAAGAAAAATTTGTTAGGAGACGCAATTCCTTATTTTGGTAATTCAAGCGGTGTTGGTAAGGAGATGCACTTCCTTGTTTGGTTAATTCAAGCAACATTTGTAAGGAGATGCACTTCCTTGTTTAGGCAATTCGAGCAATATTTGTAAGGAGAAGCACTTTCTTGTTTGGTTAATTCATGAAAACATTTCTAAGGAGATGCACTTCCTTGCTTGGTTAATTCAAGAAGTATTTGTGAGGAGACGCATTTCCTTGTTTGAGTAATTCAAGCGGCATTGGTAAGGAGATGCACTTCCTTGTTTTGATAATTCAAGCAACATTGGTAAGGAGATGCACTTCCTTGATTGTGTATTTCGAATTTTGATTTTTAGGTGATGCACTTCCTTGTTTTGATAATTTAAGCAACATTGGTAAGGAAATGCACTTCCTTGATTGGGTGTTTCGAATTTTGATTTTTAGGTGATGCACTTCCTAACTTGAGTCTTGATTTCTAGAAAGTGCACTTTCTGGTCGAGTTATTGCACTTAATCCTTAGGAGACGCACTTCCTTGCTAGTTTTCATTTGTCAGGTGACACACTTTTAACGTAAACTTTTATCTCTAGAAGACACTTTCTAGTTAGAATCCCCCACTTTAATTCTTAGGAGACGCACTTCCTAGTCTTGCTTATTCAATTGTACTCTCAAGAGATGCATTTCTTGTTCAGAGTCTTGATTCATTATTGCAACATGCAAGTAGGTATGATGTGACTTTTCCAAAAGTCTTCTGATGATAAACTGGGGCAAAAATTCAATTTCTATTTTTGAAACTTTGCTTTTCTGGCAAATAAAACCTCTTTATAATAATATTTGTTTGGGATAATTTTTCTTTAGTTTTGATGTGATTTCATGAGCCTGCCCGAAGAACAGGGCGAATAAATGGAAAACTAAACAACAAGGTGAAGAAATTGAAAGTTAAATAGATTGAAAAATAGCAAGTCAGGAGCCCGCCTGCAGAACAGGGTGAAGAAGTTGAAAGCATGGCAACAAGTTGATGAAATAGCAAGTCAGGAACCCGCCTGGAGAACAGGGTGAAGAAATTGAAAGGCAAGCAACAAGTTAAAGAAATAGCAAGTCAGGAGCCCGCCTGAAGAATAGGGTGATGAAACTCAAGTCACGAGTCCAAAAGAAGCTGTATAGATAGGATTTTTGTAATTTTATTTATGCTTTAACTTGTAATTTTCATCTTTTAATGTAATGACAGAGCCGTGGACCGGAACCTAGATGGAACCTCACTCGACTCTCCAACTTGGTATAGTCCATCTCTTTCCAATCCTTTGAGATACCTGTCACTCGATTCCCTCATAACTTGGGTAGGTAGGATGTCCTAAGTCAAGACCCGGTTGTCCTTCTTTCTTTTGTTTTTTCCTTTAAATAATGGTCGGGATAAAATTCTGTCTTGTTGTCTATTTCTTTGTCTGAAAACACTTCGTGTTTACATTCAAAGGGGGCATGATGTAGATACCTAATTTCATCCCTCCCCGATATCATTTTTATCCATTTTTACGTTATCCTACTATTACCCTCACCCATGTAATTATACCTCACAAAAGAACAAAAAATAACAACCCTTAATAAGATTTATCTTATCCTAACAACCACACCTACCCCACCCCACACCCTACCTTACCTCACCTCCTACCCCTTACCCCACTTACCCCCTCACATTTTTTATCCCTTGGAGAATACATTAACAACAAAAAGAAGGAGGACCCACAGGGTACACCTAACAAAGAAAGGACCATTTTGTCATCATCCTCATAATAATAGCAAAAAAAAATGAAAAGGGGGGAGGATTCATTTTTCAGAATACATATATACACACACAGTGCATGCATAGAGGGGGGGGGGGGGTTTCTTCTTTTTTTGAAGGGACCATCCTTTTTTTTTTATCTTCTCCATTATCTTTTTTACAAGAAGAGCTCACGAAAAAAAAAACGTTCTTCTCTTCGCCACGAATCTCAAACGCACACACTCACAGTTCACCAGAAAACACGTCCTCTCACCGAAAAGCGTACGCACACGGAAGAGGAGAATGACGTGAGAGACACCGAGAGAAGAAACTTGATTGGAGATTGAGTTTTTCGGCTACTGTTCATCGAAATCCTCTCACTAGTTCCGATTCAACTCTATAATCCATTGAAAACTCCATTTAGGCCATCTCCATTGCTGAAAACCAAGATTGAATTGTTAAAACCAGTCCGAGATCGACCTGTTTCGGGTTGATTCCGGCCGTTTTGAGTTCGATTTCAATTTGTTCGAGGTCAGATTTCTGATCGTTTGGTTTAGATTTCGGTTCATTTGGGTTAGTTTCGGTGTGTTTGGGTTAGATTTTGGTTCAATCGAGTCAGCTTCGTTTGTTAGGGTCGATTCCGGTAAGATTTGAATTGACTCTGGTGGAAAAGTCGTAGACAGATCCCGTCTGTTTCACGTTGCAGGGCGTGTATTGAGTACTTTCAGTCGCTTTGCGGATTGGTCGAACACGGGATCGAGGGATGCCTGACACCTTTCCCTCGGTCAACAGAATTCCTTAGCCGGAATCTCTGTTCGCAAACCATTCTTAAAGAGTCAAATTGTTTTGAAAAGGATTTTTCAAAGGTGACTTGGCACACTTGATTATGCCAAGTGGCGACTCTGAATAAAAAATGTAAATAATCCTTTTTTGAAACAAATTTTCATTTTTCGTCACTTTGATAATAAAAACCCTTTCGAACTTAAAATCAAAAGTTTATGGAGTTGAAAAAGGAGTGTGACACTTATGTGATAAAACAATTAATTATTTGTATGCACTATAATTTTTTTTTTTTTACTTTCACTTTTCCTGCCAATTTTGCGGAGCAAGGACATAAAAATTGACTTGTGAGAACTTAGTACAAGACCAACTGAAGGATGAGTTGAAATATTTTGTATTAATAGGTTTCAAGTCCCCCACCTTCCTTTCAATGAAAAAGAGAAAGCGAAACTTGTTAGAACCATGTATCCATTTGAAGTAATTAGTATGCTACCATGCTTATGCAAGCCTGAAATATTGCGGTTTGTGTTGTTGCTATAGGATCTACTTCTATTTGTGGCATGTGAATCAGGTAGAGTTATATGACTATAAGAATGGTAACAAATTGAAACGAGGTTCCCCAATATATTCTTTGTTGAAAACCTTTTTTCTTACAAGTGAATTACGTAGTTAATGTTTGAGACAGAGAGCGTGGGACAAGCAGAAGTGAGTCCACAAATCTATAGTCATTCTAACTTTTCCTTGTTATCATGAAAGATATACATGTTAATAATGTATGGTTCTTTTGAGCTCGATGTAGTGGCATGAGGATTTTGGAAATGTACTTGTTACTATGCTGGCATTTCTTTTTATTTTCTTCTAGATGAATTTTAGAATGCTTGTTTGATGAGAGTTTCATATTTCATTTGCACATAGTGGGTTTCAATTCACTGATTTAGATTTACCTAGACGTGTAGTAAAAGTGTATTATCCTGACCCAGAAAAGATTTATGATCACCTCCTCTTCTCTTTTCACCTATTGGTACCTTGTACGTAGAATAACTTACAACTATAGCCGCAACAGCCCCCAAGCCCTTCATTTCAATCTGATTTTCGATTTCAAGTTTTTGATGAACAATTGTACTGTAATTGCTTGAGCTTAGCTAGAACAATAATTTAATTACCTTATTGCCTGGCCTATGCTCGCCCATGCCAATTTAGTTTATATCTAAGTGAACAATGGGGTGGGACGAACGCAACACCAAACAACGTACAGAAAGCTGTTTAAACGTTGAACACTATAACATTCTCTCTATTTCACGACAATTTTAAGAGGATTATAAACTCCAAAAACTTGAGGTTTGATGCACTAACAATGAAGTTAGTTAATCCAGGAGAAGCTAGACTTCTCCTCGAGGAAGGAGAAGCTAGTTCAGGGTTAAACAACCGAGAAGATAGCCGATTAGGAGAAATATTATTGAAGAGAGGAGAGAAATTGAATTATTACCAAGGAATGAATCTAGACTTCTTACAATTGAGACTTTATAGCCAACACTAATTGAAATGAATATCTAAGTATCTAACTAACTCTCTAACCGTCTAATTAACAAATGGAAATCTGATACAGTGTTAACTGCCATCTCATTTGACTTGTATCAAGGTTGTTTGTATTTCTCTCTGCCACAGCCATGTCTCTGCTTGATTGTCACGGGTTGGACCTTCTTGATCTTTTTATTTTTTTTTCCTTTTGGCATTGAAAATTTGAAAATTTCCCCACAAAGTCGACCATCTCTGCTAATTTTAACGTCATGATGCTGAATCCGAGTAGGTATCACCGTATCAGGATTCAGGATTGCATACACCAGGCCTCACCTAAATTTCAAAAGAAAACGCTGGTTTGGAATTTTCCAAATTTGATGAAGAAACCATGAATTTCCCCCCTTTTATTTCTCATCTTTTACGTTTTTTTTTCCTTATCTTTTACGTCTTCACTGCTCTATTTCTAGACTTCTGGACAGTTTTCTAATTTATATTATCTTCCTGCTTCTTCATTCATTTAGTCGATTTCCACCGGCAAAACTACTGCAGATTCGGCCTCAATATTAGTGTCAATATGTTTTCCTTTTTATTTTTTGGCAGAGCAGTCTACAAAATCGGAAGTTCAGTAAGTATTCCAAACTTTTCTTCCCTCTTTCCTGTTTGTTTTGTCTAATCACTATTGGTGTTTTCTCTAACCCATTCATTATAGCATTTTTGTTGGGATGTAATAGTAATTTTCGGTGTTCCGATTTTCCTGTAGTATGGTCTGCTAATTCTTTGACGGTAAAGGTTGATCAAAGCTGTGTTCAAACGGTTGAAAGAAAATATGTAGTCTAACTTCTGTAACATCCTAAAGCAATAGAATGACCTTTTCAAATTTGCACATGCTTATAGTTGGTCTGTTTTCATTTGATGTGCATTTTAAATTGGAAGGATGCCAAGTATTCTTCCAAGTTCATTGTAGCTCTGATTGTGATTGGTCTGTTTTCATTTTATGTGGAATTTCAATTGGAAGGATTGCCAAGTAATCTTCCAAGTTCATTGTAGCTTTATGATTATGATGATTTTACTCCAGATGCAGCATGGGTTAAACTATTCATAGACCATATAACAAGATATATGATTCCTTTTTGTCTTTTGATGTTTCACTTCAGTAATTTTGGTGAGCACGTCACTAACTCATCTGTTTCCATTTCAAAAAGGACATCTATTTTTGTTTGGATGTTTTTATCGGTGAATATAAAATTAATACTAAATATGAGTAACAAGACATCATTTTACAAGCCTGCATCACAACTCTACACTGCTATGAAATTACCTGTATTTTCAACATATAATGTCTTCTGCAACTAAGTTGCCCATGGCGTTTTACCTCCTGTCAGAGAGTGCGAAAAGTTTCAGATGCGACTTTCACAAGCTAATGTTTAAGATAAAATGTTTTTCTTAAACCCACCTTGCTTGTATGTAATATTTTAGTACTGGAAATAAAGCTATCTTTAGTACATTTGCTGTTAGCTGACATTCTGTCCTAACTTGGTTTTTTCCATATGAAGTTAAAATAATGTTATTGGGGATTCTCTGTCTTTTACTTGGCCTTAGCTAGTTTAAGATGTGACAGTGTCTTCTTTGACATTGCGGGAGCACTATACCTTTGTTGGAAAGGGAGTAGACCTTACCACTACCTCTTTGCAGGTAGAGGTAGTTTTCGAAAGGCCCTCGGTTCAACTGAAGCAAATCGAAGTAGTAATTAAAAGCATCAAACTATACTGAAGAGAAACATGAACTGATAACAAAGTAGTATGGAGAATATATGGAACGAGTCGAACACCAACCGGAGAAGGAAAGAGCACAACAATAGTTTTCAGATTTCCAGTTGTGCTGGGACTGCACAACTGCTGATGCATACTAACAATGATGATGATAGATACATGAAAAGAGTAATAACACCAGCAGTGCATTATTTGTTTCTTACTCGATAAAGAAGCAATTTTCGAAGATATAAACCTAAAAATAATAAATTAAAAAGAGCCAACTAGGTACTCAATTTGTATGTTGCTTATCTCGCCAATTGTAGCCTTGAGGTGAGATCAAGCTTGGAACATACGTTATAGAAGATATACATACTGTAGGTGTACGAACAAGAATTTGTCGAACACTATCATCCTTAAGATTATACACAACAACTTGATCTCTGCTTACCTTAATTACTAATTCTTCTCCATCTTCAGTCATGAACAAGGACTCAGCATATCCGAAATAAGGATTTATTTCAAAACTCTTTATTACATATGTGGATGTCCATGATTCAACTTTTCCGTACTCCTTCATGACCAATATTTCCATACCTCCAGATCTCAAGCAGGCTACACAGAGACACTCGTTTAAAACTCCTAAACCAACTATAAGCCCACGAGGAATGGGAAACTTATGGAATTTCTCAGTGATGCTGTCGAAATAAATCAATTCGCCAAAAGGAGGTATCCCCTTCCAAGCCCAGAAATCACAACATTTCAACTCAGGTCTAATGTAGAAGTTTTTGTTTAGGTAGTGACCCAAATCGTGTTTCCTCCTAACTTGGATAAAGTGAAGTCGTCCATTTAAAGCAACACCACTTCGGACAGAGGGAATATAATGTGAGAATTCCAACTTTCTCCACTTTTTGTCTTTAAGGCTTGCAACTATAACATATTTTTTAGTATCATCTATTGTTGAGTATATAAAAAGTAGTGCCTTGTATTCATTCATAGAGTCGTCGAAACAAAGTCCACCAACTACAATATTACCCTCCCTTGTTAAATCATCCAGCTCAAGCACTTTGGTGCAAAATCCTATGGTAGGATTCCACAAGAATATATGTTGTTCCACGTTAATTAGGAGAAGACCATGACAAGAACCTAACAAATTACACCCCAATGTAAAGCGTCTACCAACCTTGACATCTGGTACTATTTTATTGAATGGATATATGAGATCCTTAAAGACGATGTTTTCCGTCATGAATAGGAAGGAGGGTATATCATTGATGTATAAAAGCGATATTGCTCCCCGTTGTTGTCGTCGTGCATTTGACAACTCAAATTTGGGATCTGAAATCCAAGAACACCATGACTTTGAAACACACTTAAAACGGAGGAGGGATTTTACTGGCAAGTTTGAGAGAATAATGATGGTGATATCGTCCACTATACTCGCCATGCGTCCTATACGGTGTGTATATACTCCACCCTCCTCAAATCCAGAATATATGAATAGTAATAGTTGCAACAGTGAAACCTCTAGGGTTTGTTTTACTTAAATAAAAGTAATTGAGTTAGTTCCAAATCAACAAGGCTTATACAGTTCTAAATCAACAAGGCTTATATTTATTTATTTATCCTTTTCTGCGTCCTTTATTCTTTCTTCCCGAGTAAGGAAACTTCGGCAACATCTACATTGGCACAAAATAATATTACTATATTGAATAACTAACCTTATATGTTTAGGATCCGCTCTCTCCATTTTCTTTTTCTCCAATTTTCTCAAATTTTTACTTGAATTGAAGATACATGTCATAATTTAAAAATTAATGGCCAAGATTTAATTAATTAAATTAAAATTCTAACTATAATTATCTACTTCCATATACTAGTTTAATCGCACCTCGCTCGTGTAACGTTTGATACTTAAGATTAAATAATTTTGTCTATTGCATAGATCTATAATCAAGTGTAAAAAATTCAAATAACTTTTTAAAGACCCTTCACACTTTAATATAATAATATAAATATAAACATATATTTTAGTATAAGCACATATATATTTACCACAAGAAGTTTCTAAGTGGTTGATGGATTAAAACTTTTGCATTTGTCATGCAATACCTTTTTCGCTTGTTATCATAGACTAAGAGAGACTCGTCAATTTGAACCACATCTGTGGTATGATTTTTTTTCTATATTTAAAATCTTTCGTTGTTTTTAAAGTCAAATCTTTATAAAATCATTGATTACGTTCTTATTATGTATTTACAACTTTTAAAAATTTGATACTTCTTAATTTTTTCTTATTCTAACGCTTTTATATTTATTTCTAGATTTTTCAAATCTTCTTAAAATCAAATTTAGTTGATTTAGAATCATTAAACTAATGAAAAAAATATTAGTTGTCATTAATTCTGATGACTTTTGATAAGGAAAGGTTTTATCATAAATATATATAATTAATTTTTAACTCTTAAATATTAGAAAAAAATATTGAAAAGATCATTTTGTCTAAAATAATGACTTTTAATGAAGGACAAAAAGTTCAAACAACATTTCTAAGGCCCTTCACACTTTTAGTATATATAGATATAGATATAGATTATAGATACAGATTATAGATATACATTATAGATTACAGATTATAAATATAGATTTAGTTATATTTTCTCCTTAAATATTCATTATATCTTTTACTCAATATTAAAAAAAAATTCTTTGCTGCCACAACTATATATTAAAAATCTTTTCCTAATTTTTTTTTTCTAATTCATAATATAGTTAAAAATTTGATTTTTCTAATTAAGAATTCAAAAATGCTTCAAAACGAAAATATGATGAATTTATTTGGAATTTATTTGGTACAATCTTTGTATTTGATTTGGCACAGATATAATGCATTTATTTGGCACAGAATGAAAATAAAATTAGAAAAACTTCTAGCCACAATCTTTATTTGAAAAGATTACTTAAGAAAAATGGCAAACATTAGCAAAAAAAAGTATCTCGGAAGAAAATTGTTCAAGGATAGAAAGAAAATAGTTTAATATATTTAAGAAGTATATACTGAATTGTTAAAAATATTTAAGCGACAAATATAACTAAATATATGAAAGTAGATATGTAAGACCCCGTAAGATCCTAACTCAATTCAGCCTATTATTTCATGTTAATTGGGTTCAAGAGTTAGAAAATTTCACGAAGTGTTAGAACTTAGTCATTTCCAAGTCCCTTAAACTTTGATGATTTTATTTTCAACCTTCTCGACCTTGAAATGTTAATTTTTAAGTTGATTCATGTTCGGGATTGTCGATAGTACATGTAATACCCCATACTTTTCCTAGCTTGAATTCGTCTTTAGAATGTTAAGGGATAGCTTCCAAAATGAATAAAATTTATTTCATATAGAATTTTTAAGGTTTAGTCTTTCTATTGTGTGGGAAACTGAATAAGATTTTCATCGATACCAAGTTCGCCTAAATTCGACACTCGGTGGAGTTGTTATAATATTTTAAAGTCGACAGTGTGCCACCGGGCACTCGGCGCGTCGTGGAGGAGGGTAATATGATAATTGTCAAATTTTAGTGGCCCTCCACGATAGCCCCGCGTAGCAGAGAGGGCCAATTTCCCAATTGTCGATTTCTAGTAGCCCAATGCAATATTGACGCATTGTGCCAGTGGCCAAAATGACATTTCAAAGGGGCACCGCGATGGTGGCGCATCACAGAGAATGTCCAGTTCCCACTCGTCCATTTTTCAGTAAGCCACCGCGATAGTAGGGCGTCGCAGTAGCTACCCAAATCAAAAAAATGTTACGTTTTCAGTTCCGTCCAGAAGTTTAAAGAGGTCATTTTGGTCAATTCCCAAGTCCCTAATTCGTCCAAAATAAGGAATTAAATTCATTCTAAGCACTTTATGCCCAATTTCATCCATTCTCTCCCAAAGCAAAAACCTAAAGCTCCAAAGCTTCTTCTCCAAGAAATCAAAATCCTCCATAGATTCTCTAAGAAAGCTCTAAATTGAGGATTCCAAAGACAAGATAATAAAGAACTCATCCCCAAGAACTCAAATAGGGATCAATAACTCAAGTTTCTCCATCTAATCATAAATCAAGGTATGTGGGATTTATGAACAAGGATTTTCTTCCATCCTTGTGTCCAAAACCAAGCTTTTACATTAAATTCATATGATTTTGAATGATATTACATGAATTTTGAATTAGGGTTCATACCCATTATCGCTAATTGTAAAGTTATGAGTTTTTGAGATATTTTGAAGATGAATTGCATGTCTATTTTCATATTTCATGCCTATTGCAGTAAATTACAGATTTTGAGATGAATTATCATTGTTTTCATTATCAAGCATGATTATTATGATGTTTTGACGTGAGTTTGATACATGGGTTACTAAGCCCCAAGTTTATATGTTGAGATTTTGAGAAAGATGATTCTTTAAGCATCTTATGAGCTGATTATATCAAATTTACAATAAAGTTTTGATCTATTGATCCTCAGATAAGTTTTGAAATCCACTTTACAGATTTACTACAAATTATAGAAAGTAAAATAGCTTCATTTACAGATTGATTAAGATAAATGCATAACTGTTTTCATAATAAACCCTTATGCTAGTTTTAAAGTGGATTTCCTACAAGATGAGCGTAGAAAATAAAAAGGAAGTATATTTAGCACCGAGTTGGGTATGATTCCAAGGTCTCATACCCCAGAACTACGTGCCACTATAGAATTGAGATTTAAGTGCCCATAGTGGGTTGAGATGTGATCACTTAAGATAAGACCGGTTAAACTCCCTAGCAAGAGTATGACATCTCTCCCCAACATGAGGTTTTTTTCTTAGGAAGACGAGACGTTGAACTTCATGTAGCTCGCATAGTTTATGTCGGTTAGAAGAACCTCCCTTAAGATAAAGTATTTTCTCTACTAAAAAAGAATAACATAAAATCTTTTAGAAAACTATATGTAAAGGCTCATGAGTTTATTCAGACTATGCTTTACAGAAAGACTTTAGCTACAATTTACATCTTTCAGATCTCAGATTTAAGAGTGAGTCCTTTCTACACTTAGACAGTATGATTTAAAGAGAGAATACAAGTACAACTTTTAGAACTAAATGTTATGGCTGACGAGATTTATAAAGTGTGTTTTACTCCTTATTGCTAAGTATTTTAGTATTTCAGACATTCCAGCTTCTGTGAGTCCTTTATATTTAGCATGCATTGTTTTATAAATGATTATTATGAGATGATGTTTAACTTATGCATTCACCCATAAATACTTAGTACATCCTCAAAGTACTAATCCACATATACGTCTATGTGCTATATTATCTCATAATGTAGGATTAGGTGCTCAGTATCAGCAGCGTGAGTAGTTCGAGCATCTCCATCTACCTATGATGGGGAGTCCTCATAGTTCGGGGACTTATTACTTAGATTTTACAGTTTATCAGTTTATGAGATTTTAGCATTCCTTTCAGATAGTTCGAGTTTGCTGGGGGTTTGTCCTAGTGACTCTCTAGTATTAGTAGTAGAGGCTTGTCAGACTGTTAGTTTTGATTCAGATTATTTGGTATTGATGTTTCAGATATTATTCCCAGATATTATAGATAGTTTTTGCATTCTAGCATGACTTTTATATCTATATTTCCATCATTTGAGATTTTAGGCTCAGTAGTATGCAGACAGGGTTAGCTTAAGGCTACTCATTGTCTTGAGCACCTTGTGACATCTCCGGATTAGGTTTTGAGGTGTTACAAACTTGGTATCAAAGCTTAGGGTTCTAAGAGTTCTAAGGAGTCAGACAAGCCACGTTACATAGAGTCTTGATTATGGGTATGAAGCGCGCCATATTTATTTGCAAGAGGCTACGGGACATTCTTAGGAAATTATCTCTTTTTTTATGATCTATCATGCTAACAGTATCTCTATATGCTTTTAGCTCGTGCTCTTACTTGACAGTTGAATATGCCTCCTCATCGAGCTAATGCTCACAAAAATCATAACCTGTCACCCCATCCCGTAGACCCTTTGAATGAGAACGTATCTCATGTTGAGTTTAGGGCTGCCTTTCAGGCATTGGCCCAAGCTGTGACTGCTAATGTTTAGGACAACTATCAGAATTAGGCTACAGTCCCACTTCAGCAAAATGGTAACTTAACAGCAGCTAGAATCAGAGACTTTATGAGGATGAATCTGCCAGAGTTCTTTGGGTCAAAAATAGGCGAGGACCTAATACTTTTCTTAGATGAGGTAAATAAGATCACCCAAATTATGCATATTTCTGAGGAGGAGAATGTAGAGTTAGCATTCTATAGATTAAAGGATGTAGCTTATGATTGGGTGGTTATGTGAAGGAATAGTAGAGGTGAGGATTTAGTTCCTATGAGTTGGAAGGTGTTTCAGGATGTATTTATAGAAAGGTTCTTCCCACGTGAGATGAGAGAAGATAAGATAGAGGGGTTTGTGAATTTGAGACAGGGATCGATGACAGTTAAGGAGTACTGCCTTAAGTTCAATCAGTTATCTAAGGATGACCCAGATATAATGGCTAATACTAGGGAAAGTATGATTAAGTTTGTTACTAGAGTGTCTATCTTGGTAGTCAAGGAGTATAGGACTGCTATGCTTATTGGAGACATGGATCTTGCTAGATTGATGATGCATGCTCATCAGAGTGAGGCAGAGAAGTTGAACGAAAAAAAAAGAGGTAAGAAGGCTTGAATAGGACAGTTTGAGTATGGCCAGGATAGGTCTCAAGGAGGAAATTATTCACAGTTCCAGAATCATTCATCTATGCTAGCACTATCTTCAGCTAGTTCTCCCACTTCTAGAGGTAGGTAGGAGAAGTGAGGTAAGTCTTTTATGTATAGATATCAGAATAGTATAAGTGGAAGGCCTCGTTATTCTCCTTGTTCTAAGTGTGGTAGAATCATCCTAGTGAGTGCTTGGCTGGACAGAAGGGTTGTTTTGGGTGTGGCAAGTCGGGTCATGAAATTAGAGATTGTCCGCATCTAAGAAGAGAAATAGAGGTGATCATCCCCAAACTCATACTACTAGTGCACCAGCTCCTGTAGGTCGCCAAGTCCCTCCCCATGGCGCATCATCCAGTACCAGTGGTGGTCAGCGCCATAATCGGTTCTATGCTTTACCATTCCGTCAGGAGCAGGAGGATTCACCAGATGTGTTACTGGCATGCTTCGTGTCTTTCATATTGATGTCTATTTATTGTTAGACCTTGGGTCGAGTTTCTATTATGTGACCCCATTAGTTTTTGTAAATTTTGAGATAAGTTTTGAAAAGATCCCTGAGCGCTTCTTAGTTTCTACCCCAGTGGGTGAGTCAGTTGTTGCTAAACAAATCTATAAAAAGTGTCCCATCACTGTCCTCCATAAAATCATGTTAGCAGATTTGATAGAGTTAGACATGGTTGACTTTGATCTTATTCTTGGTATGGATTGGCTCCATTCTTATTATGCTTCTATGGATTGTTGCACCCGTGTGGTGAAGTTTCAGTTTCCTGATGAGCCAGTCTTTGAATGGTTAGGTAATTCAGTGTTTCCCAAGAGTTATTTCATATCTTATCTTAAAGCCAAAAAGTTAATTTCCAAAGGGTGTATCTATCATCTAGTTTAAGTCAAAGACACTACATCTGAGACTTTAATAGTTCAGTCAGTCAGTGTAGCGAATGAGTTTCCTGATGTCTTTCCTGAAGATTTGCCAGGGGTACCTACTGATAGGGAAATAGAATTTGATATTGATCTTTTTCCAGATACTCAACCTATTTTTACCCCTCCATATCGTTTGTTTCCTGCCAAGCTTAAAGAGTTGAAAGACAAACTTAAAGATTTTTTAGATAAAGGTTTCATAAGGACTAGTGTTTTCCATGGGACACTCCCGTCTTATTCATGCAAAAGAAATATGGTTCTTTGCATATGTGCATTGACTATCGTCAGTTGAATAAGGTCACAGTCAAAAACAAATATCCTCTTCCTAGAATCGATAACTTATTTGATCAACTCCAGGGAGAAAATTATTTCTCAAAGATAGACCTTAGATCCGGATATCATTAGCTTAAAGTAAGGGAATGTGATATTCCAAAGACATTTTTCAGAACCCGTTATGGTTATTTTGAGTTTTTAGTCATGTCCTTCGGGCTAACCCATGCCTCAACAGCCTTCATGGACTTGATAACAGAGTGTTCCAACAGCATCTTGACATATTTGTCATAGTATTTATTAATGATATTCTTGTCTACTCTCGTAGTGAAGATGATCATGTAGACCATCTTAGAATTGTGTTACAAAACCTTAGAGATCACCAGTTATTCGCCAAATTTAGCAAGTTCAAATTTTGGCTATGGTCAGTAACTTTCCTTGGCCATATTGTTTCCAGTGGGGGTATTAGAGTTGATCCCCAAAACACAGAAGCCATAAGAAATTAGCCTAGATCTATCTCTCTATCAGACATAGTTTCTTGGGTATAGCTGGTTATTACAGATGTTTCATTGAGGGTTTCTCATCTATAGCGTCTCCTATGTCTAGATTGACCCAAAATAAAGCTAAGTTCTAGTGGTCAGATTCCTGCGAGAAGAGTTTTCAAGAGTTGAAGACTCGACTTACTTCAGCCCCAGTTTAGCATTACCTGATGGTACAGATGGTTTTATGGTTTATTGTGATGCCTCCAGAGTTGGTTTGGGTTGTGTTTTAATGCAGAGAGGTAAGGTCATAGCTTATGCCTCTATACAGTTTAAGCCTCATGAAAAGAATTACCCGAACCATGATCTTGAGTTAGCTGCTACTGTGTTTGCTTTGAAAATCAAGAAACATTATTTGTATAGAGTGTATGTTGGCATTTTCACGGATCACAAAAGCTTGCAGTATGTGTTTACTCAGAGGGAGTATAATCTTCGATAGAGGAGATGGTTAGAATTTTTGAAAGATTATGATATGAGTGTGTTGTATCATATGGGCAAGGCTAATGTAGTCACAGACGCCCTTAGTAGACTGTCTGTTGGCAATGTTGCTCATGCAGAGAATGATAAGAAAGAGTTAGCTCGAGAAGTGCATCGATTAGCCAAATTGGGTGTTAGATTAGTTGATTTCGCTGAAGGAAATATTTGGGTTCAGAGTAGTTCTGAATCTTCCCTAGTTTTGAAAGTGAAAGAGAAGCAAGATAAGGATTCTAGTTTGGTCAAACTGAATGAGTTGGTTAAATACTAAAAGGCAGAGGTTTTCTCCCAAGGGGGAGATGGTATGTTGAGATACTAAAGTAGATTGTGTGTGCCTTGTGTTGGTGATTTAAGACAGCGGATTATGGTGGAAGCACATGGTGCACATTATTCCATTTATCCCGGTGCTACCAATATGTACCACGACTTGTGGGAAATCTATTGGTGGAGTGGTATGAAGAGAGATATAGCCGAGTTTGTGGTCAAGTGTGCAACTTGTCAATAGATTAAGGTAGAGCACCAAAGACCTAGTGGTTCATTGCAAGAGTTTGGTATTCCCACTTGGAAGTGGGAAGAGGTGAATATGGATTTTATGACTGGTTTACCCTATTCGCGTCGTCAGCTTGATTCGATTTGGGTTTTTGAAGATAGATTGACTAAGTCTGCGCATTTTTTGCTAGTTCACACATCTTATACGACTGAAGATTATGCTAAGTTGTATACCCGAGAGATGGTTAGATTGTATGGAGTTCCTTTATCTATCATCTTTGATAGGGGTACTCAATTTACCTCTCAGTTTTGGAGAGCCTTTCAGAAAGGTCTTGGTACCCAAGTTTAGCTTTTCATCTGTAGATAGATGGTCAGGCAGAGAAGACCATTCAGACTTTAGAGGATATGTTGAGGGCATGTGTTATTGATTTCAAAGGTAGTTGGGATGAGCATTTGCCATTAATTGAATTCGCTTATAATAACAGTTATCATGCTAGTA
Source organism: Capsicum annuum (assembly GCF_002878395.1). Classification (NCBI taxonomy): domain Eukaryota; kingdom Viridiplantae; phylum Streptophyta; class Magnoliopsida; order Solanales; family Solanaceae; genus Capsicum; species Capsicum annuum. Next base: position 201,579,684 of record NC_061119.1, on the reverse strand, counting down.
TTCAGATGGCTCTGTTTAAAGCTCTTTATGGGCAAAGATGTAGATCGCCAGTTGGTTGGTTTGACTTAGGTGAGGCCACCTTGATTAGGTCAGACATAGTGTTTGAGCCCATGGAGAAAGTTCAGTTGATCAGAGAGAGATTGAAAGCAACCCAGAGTCATCAAAAATCCTATGTCGACGTGAGAAGAAGAGACCTTGAGTTTGAGGTTAATGATCTTGTGTATTTGAAAGTTTTACCCATGAAAGGGGTGAAGAGGTCTAGCATAAAGGGGAAACTTAATCCCTGTTATATAGGTCCCTTTCATATTTTGAGTCGTGTTGGGAAGGTGGTGTATGAGCTTGAGCTGCCCGCAAATTTATCCTCAATTTATCCAGTGTTTCATGTGTCCTTGTTGAAGATATGCATGGATGATTCAGCTGTTATAGTTCCTCTAGAAAGTACTGATATTCAAAATAGCCTTTCTTATGAAGAAGTACCAATGGAGATTCTTGATCATCAAATTCGTAGGCTAAGGGAAAATAAGTTTCCTTGGTCAAAGTTCTATGGCGAAATCAGTCTATTGAGTGCGCTACTTGGGAAGTAGAAGCAGACATGCATACCAAGTATCCTCATCTCTTCTCCACGAACTCAGATTCAGCTGAAGGTAATAGTTTTCCTTCATTCAGTCTTTTCCCATTCTAATATTCAGCTATATAGTTATTTTCATGAGAATTCATGCATTTATAGATCAGTTCAGTAGCTCATTATATTTGAGATGTAGTCTTTCAGTTTATTTCAGTTGTGGATGATAGCTTATAGCTTCATATTCCTTAGTGGTCTCAGCTTAACTAGCCACATTCGAGGACAAATGTCCCTAAGAGGGAGATATTGTAATACCCCGTACTTTTCCTAGCTTGAATTCATCCTTAGAATGTTAAGGGATAGATTCCAAAATAAATAACATTTATTTCATATAGAATTTTCCATATTTGGGCTTTCTTTTGTGTGGGAAATTGAATAAACTTTCCATCGATACCAAGTTCGCCTAAATCCGACACTCGGTGAAGGAGTTATGATGTTTTTAAGTCGACAGTGTGCCACCTGGGCACTCAGTGCATCACGGAGGAGGCTAAAATAATAATTGTCAAATTCTAGTGGCCCTCCGCGATAGCCCCGCATCACGAAGAGGGCCAAAATGGCATTTCAAAGGGGCACCACGATGGTGGCGCATTGCGGAGAAAGTCCAGTTCCCACTCGTCCATTTTTCAGTAAGCCACCGCGATAGTGGCACGTCACAGTGGCCACCTTAATTGAAAAAATGTTACATTTTCAGTTCTATCCAGAAGTTTAAAGAGGACATTTTGGTCAATTCCTAAGGCCCCAATTCGTCCAAAACAAGGTATTAAACCCATTTTAAGCACTTTATGCCCAATTTAATCCATTCTCTCCCAAAGAAAAAGCCTAAAGCTCCAAAGCTTCTTCTCCAAGAAATCAAAATCCTTCATATATTCTCCAAGAAAGCTCTAAATTGAGGATTTAATCAAGAACTCATCCCCAAGAACTCAAATAGAGATCAATAACTCAAGTTTCTCCAACTAATCATCAATCAAGGTATGTGGGGTTTAAGAACAAGGATCTTCTTCCATCCTTGTGTCCAAAACCAAGCTTTTACATTAAATTCATATGATATTGAATGATATTACATGAGTTTTGAATTAGGGTTCATACCGATTATCACTAATTGCAAAGTTATGAGTTTTGAGATATTTTGAAGATGAATTGCATGTCTATTTTCATATTTTATGCCTATTGCAGTAAATTACAGATTTTGAGATGAATTATCATTGTTTTCATTATCAAGCATGATTATTATGATGTTTTCATGTGAGTTTGATACATGGGTTACTAAGCCCCAAGTTTATATGTTGAGATTTTGAGAAAGATGATTCTTTAAGCATCTTATAAGCTGATTATATCAAATTTACAATAAAGTTTTTATCTTGTGATCCTTAGATAAGTTTTGAAATCCACTTTATAGATTTACTACAGATTACTGAAAGCAAAATAGCTTCATTTACAGATTGATTAAGATAAGTGCATAACTGTTTTCATAATAAACCCTTATACTAGTTTAAAAGTGGATATCCTACAAGATGAGAGTAGAAAATAAAAAGGAAATAGTATTTAGCACCGAGTTGGGTATGATTCCAAGGTCTCATACCCCAGAACTATGTGCCACCGTAGAATTAAGATTAAGTGTCCATAGTGGGTTGAGATGTGATCACTTGAGATAAGGCCGGTTATACTCTCTAGCAAGAGTATGACACCTCTCCCCAATGAGAGGTTTCTTCCTTAGGAAGACGAGACATTGGACTCCATGTAGCTCGCATGGTTCATGTCGGTTAGAAGAACCTCCCTTAAGATAAAGTATTTTCTTTAATAGAAAAGAATGACATAAAATATTTTAGAAAACTATATGTAAAGGCTCATGAATTTATTCAGACTATGCTTTACAGAAAGACTTTACCTACAATTTATATCTTTCAGATCTTAGATTTAAGAGTGAGTCCTTTCTATACTTAGATAGTATGATTTAAAGAGAGAATAGAAGTACAACTTTTAGAACTAAATGTTATGGCTCAAGACATTTATAAAGTGTGTTTTACACTTTATTGCTAAGTAATTTAGTATTTCAGACATTCCAGCTTCTGTGAGTTATTTACATTTAGCATGCATTATTTTATAAATGATGATTATGAGATGATGTTTTACTTTTGCATTCACCCCCATATACTCAGTGCATCCTCAAAGTACTGATCCACATATACATCTTTGTGCTACATTGTCTCATAATGTAGGTTCAGGTGCTCAGTATCAACAACGTGAGTAGTTTGAGCATCTCCGTCTACATACGACGGTGAGTCCTCATAGTTCGGGGACTTATTACTCAGATTTTGTAGTTTATCAGTTTATGAGATTTTAGCATTCCTTTCAGACAGTTCGAGTTAGCTGGGGGTTTGTCCTAGTGACTCTCTAGTCTTAGTAGTAGAGGCTTGTAAGACTTCCAGTTTTGATTCAAATTATCTAGTATTGATGTTTCAGTTATTATAGACAGTTTCCGCATTCTAGCATGAATTTACATCTATATTTCCATAATTTGAGATTTAGGCTTAGTAGTATGCAGACAGGGTTAGCTAAAGCCTACTCGTAGTCTTGAGCACCGTGTGACATCTTGGGACCAGGTTTTGGGGAATTATAGTACATCTCTGGTGATTTTCAGAATTTTTAGACAAGCGTACGAGCATTTTTGGAAGTCCAAAGTAGTAGATCCCCGGAATAAGCCTGCGGCGTGTGGCTTAGCCTGCTGCTCTGAAGCTCACGGCGCCCGACTTATCGCTCGCCTTCTTTATTTTCTAGATTCTATTTCCCCTTTTGCAAGGGCAAATGGGTCTTTTTACTTCGCCAATTTGGTCCATAACAAGTGATTTAGGGTCCCACAAGTATAATTTGTCATCTTATTAACAAAATTCTCTCAAAAGCAAGCCATCTCTCTCAAGAACAAACCCTAACCTCCTCTTAAGAACTTCGAATTCAAGTTACATTCTTTTCAAGCTAAGCAAGAATCTAAGTTTCCAAATCCAAGAATTTCATGAAAAGATTTCAAGATCACTTCCAAGGATTTCAAAGTCAAGCTCTCTACATCAAATTGAACCTTTTAAGGTATGCAGGGTTATGAACAAGGGTATTCTTTCACCCTTGTGCCCAAGTTGCATGATTTTAAGATTTAAATTACTTGTTCTAAAGTAGGGTTCATACCCAAGTTTCTATTCTCTTGAATCATGTGATTAGAATGAAATTAAAGCTTTAAAGTATATCTAGAAGTGCTTATGTTTATGTTTTAACTTATGAGATTTATATTATGAATGAGCTTGCACTATCTTGGTTTGATATTGTTGAAGTATTTCAAAATTGCTATTGAGCATGAAGTGTTGTTATGATTTACCATGATTTTAAAGCATGAACTTTAAGCCCGAAGTTAAGTATTGAGATTTCAAGAAGATTATGTTCTTAAGTTCTTTTGTTGAGTTTATATCAGGATTTAAAGCAAGAATTGATCTTTTCATCCTAAGATAAGATATGGAATCCACGTTGTTCATCTTGATTACGACTAAAGTAAAGAAAAGTATAAATGATTTTCATTATATAAACCCTTGTGCTATTTTAAGGTGGATTTCCTAAAAGTATGAGCATATAAGTAATAAGGTAGTAGTATTTAGTATTGAGTTTGGTATAAGTCCAAGGTCGCATATCCCAGAAGTACGTGCCACCATAGGTTTAAGACCCATAGTTGGTAAAGTATAGTGATCACTTAAGTTAAGTCCTATTACAATGGCAAGGGTAGGACAACTTTTCCCAATGTGAGCTCTCCTCTACGTGGGTAAGACATTGGACTCCATGGTAGCTCATATGATTTATGTCGGTTATAAAAACCTCCCTAAGAAAGAATAAATTTAAAGATTTTAGAACTAAGTGTTATGGCTCACTAAGATTGTCTTTGTGCATTACTATTCATGTTTATTATTTCGTAGTTCCTTTTTTACTCAAGCCAAGGTGATTTATTTACGCTTAGCATACATTCTTGAATTTTTTTATGAGTATTGAGTTATTGTTATACTTATGCATTCACCCCCACATACTAGTATATTCCAAAAGTACTGATCCACATAAATGTCTATGTGCTACATTGTCTTATAATGTAGGTTCTGGTGCTTAGTTCCAGCAGCGTGATTGATTACGAGTATCTCCACCTACATCCTGACGTTTGGTGAGTCCTCATAGTTTGAGGAACCATTTTATCATACTCTGTTATTTATGAAGTGTTTTAGCCATTCAGTTTTTATTTAGTTAGAGTCAGCTGGGGCGTGTCCCAGTGACTCCCTAGTTAGAAGTAGAGGCTTGTCCGACTTTTTTTAGTTATAGACTAAAAAGTATTTGTTTTCAAGAATTCAAAGCTTATGACTTTCAGTTAAAACATTAATTCAGTTATTTCAAGAATTCTTATGCCAAGTTTATCTTTATTATGAGTTTCCAAAGTGACTAGAAGGCTAAAAGAGTTAGCTTGGGACTACTTGTAGTCTTGAACACCATGTGACGTCTAGGGTGTGTTTTTAGGGTATTACAAACTTAGTATCAGAGCCTAAAGTTTTAAGAGTCCTAGGGAGTCAAACCAGCCGTGTTACGTAGAGTCTTGATTATTGATGTGAAGCACGCCACATTTATGAACAAGAGACTATGGAACGAGTTAGGAATCACCATTTATTTCATGATCTATCGTGCTTATAGTTGTCTCTACCTACTTTAATTTGTGCTTTTACATGACAGAATACGCCTCCTTATTAAGCCAATACATGCAGAAATGGTGACCAACCACACCTGCCTGCTGATCCTCTAAATGAGAACGTGTCTCATGTTGAATTTTGGGCTACCTTGTCGGCGTTGGTCCATGCTGTGACTGCCAATGTTTAGGGTAACCAACAAGTAGCAGTCCCATTTTAGCAAAATTATAATCTAGCTATAGCTATAATTTGTGACTTCATGAGAATGAATCTGTAATACCCCATATTCTTTCTAGTTTAATTCAGCTCAAAAGAGGCACATTAGAGACTTAGGACTTGAAAATATAGCTAAGTATTGAAGAATTAGTCTCACTTTTGGCCTCTAAACTTTGAAGACTTTATTTTTAACTTTTTCAACCTTGGAATGTCAATTCTAAGTTGTTTCATGATCAGGGTAGTCCATAGTACCTCCGGGGTGAGTTTTGAATTTTTTAGAGAAGGATTGGGGCATGTTTGGTTGGCCAAAATAGAACCTCAATGCGATATCTCCTCGCCATGTCAATGTAGACCACGCGATGCGTCGCTGAGCGTGTCGGTGCCTAGTTTTTATGTGTTAAATAATGGGTTATCGGGGGCATTTGAGTCATTTACTCTCACCCAAATCCGCCTAAAAATAGAATTTTAGCCCCAAATAGCATAGATGCTTCATTAATCATCCTTTTCTTCTCCAAGAACAAAACCTTAGCTCCAAGAATCAAGAACAATCCCATAACTCCTCCAAAGTTTTGGGTTTAAGAACTTCAATAAGAAGCTTCAATAACACCATTAGAGAGTCAAAGGTTTAAGCTTTTACATTCTATTCATTAAGCAAGGTATGTGGGGTTATGAAGAAGGATCCTCTTTCATCCTTGTACCAAAAAAGCCTAGTTTTCAAAGTTGAATTTGTATGAATTTATATGGTTTGTAGTTTAGGGTTCACACCCAATTATTATTATTTGAAGATGTTGATGTTTCAAGTGGTTAAGTTTTGAATTGCCTCTCTACTTTTACATATTTATGCGTGTGAGATGATTTTATATACATTGAAAATTAAATTTCACTATCTTGACTTGAATTATGCAAGAATTTATAGATTTTGATTATTGAGCATGACTTTATGATAGTTTGATATGAGTTTGATATTGGGTTTTAGCCCTAAGTATGAGTATTGATATTTCAAGAAGATGACACTTTTAAGCATCCCACGACTAGTTTACATTTAGATTTTTCCAAAAAAGATTTGATTTTTTTATCCTCAGTTTAGATATGAAATCCACTTTACAGATTTGATTACAGTTTAAAGTAAACAAATGCATAACTAGTTTTTCATAGTAAACCTTCATGCTAATTTTAAAGTGGATTTCCTACAGAATGAGCATACAGATTAAAGGGAGTAGTATTTAGCACCGAGCGAGAAGTTTGGGTTTAGCACATCCTACTTCCCCAGAACTATGAGCCAATATAGGTACAGATTCAAATTATATTCCATTTGTATAATGATACAAATACAGATTGTGATAACTTAGATTAAGTTATACTCTTTGGTAAGAGTATCACACCTCTCCCCAACATGAGGTTTTCTCATAAGGGAACTAGACGTTGGGCACTATGATAGCTCACATAGTGTATGTCAGTTATAAGAATCTCTCTAATAGTAAAGCTTTAAAAAATAGTTTTTAAAAGAATCCATTACATAATAGAGTAATTGTAATAGAAAATAACAACAGAAAAACTTTTAGAAACTAAGTATAAAGGTGTAACACCCTGATTTGCTGAACCGGAATGCTAAACGGTGCTCATGACCCCTAGAGACCACAAGCTAACCCATGACTGATATTTGTACCTGTATACTGTAAATCATAATATAATAATGCGGAATACATGGAACTGTAAGGCCATAAGGTTTAACTATATACAATCATGTAGGCGAAAATACCCAAAATAACTAAATCTTAAAGTAAATCTGAAAGCCTCTAAACTGTCTGAATAAGGAGTTGAAGGAACATGTCTCTAACAAACTCCGTAAAACTGAACTGAAGAATAAATAAATGAATCAAATCATATTGTCCTCAAATCAATGAGGACTCACTGTGTCTCTGCGACTGGAACGCTACCGCTACTGCTGGGCTGGAGCTCATGTCTTGGAACCTATGGTGTAACATGAAAAAAAAGCACCATAGCGCAAATACGTCAGTACAACTGGAGTACTGAGTATACAAGAAAAGTAGGCTAAACATAAAGGGTTTCATGCATGAACAACACTGGCTGACTAATATGAACGTGGGAGTGTAAACACACATATATAGAAACTGGGACCATGAATATGTGATAGCAAGACTTATAAGCTAATACATGGTTTACTGATAACTGTCATGACTGATACTGAAACTAATAATATGGATGACTGTATTTGACAATCCTGTATTTACTGAAATCTGAAGAACTATCTGAGTTTTTTTTACTGAGATTGATATTGAAACTGATAACATGGACGACTGTATCTAACAGTCCTATATATACTGAAATCAGAAGAATGCCCTGAGTTTTTTTACTGAGACTAATACTGAAACTTATAACATGGATGACTATATCTGACAGTCCTGTATATACTGAAATCTGAAGAATGCCCTGAGTTCTTTTACTGAGACTGATACTGAAACTGTGGGAAGTAGTGTTTAACCGACATGCCCCATGTATGCTGTTATGGCTAAGCTGGGGTCCAATCTCTACCCTGACTGGAGTGGTGTCAATACCGCGCCAATGGTAAGGATAGCTATGCATGACCCTTATCTGGCGGGTACTCAATGAGAACGGTGGGAACCCTAAACTGACGGGTTAAGCTACCTCATCAACCCTAAGCTGATAGTTTAAGATGTATCAACCTACGCTGGCTACGTAGTTCTGGAACACAAGGATTTCTACTAAGAATCACACCCTAAACTGGCGGGTGAGTTCCCATCCTTGGGTTTACTCGGTTATAGCCTCTACTCCCATCTGGAGGGACTGGACATGAATAACTGACTGTGCATGACTTAATCTTACTAATTTCCATTGACTGGTGGAATGTTACTGATATCTGACAACTGACTAAGATCATGAGGTTTTCTTGAGCATAATTGCTTGCATGTGAAGGTTAAGTACCAAAGGCCTGGTGGCATATTTCAGGTGTTTAGTATTCCCACTTAGAAGTGGGAAAAGGTGAACACAGATTTTGTGATGGGTTTACCTCGTTTGCGTCGTTAGCATGATTCGATATGGGTTATTGTAGACAGAATGACCAAGTCGGCAAATTTCTTTCCAGTTCACACTTCTTATTCAGCCGAGGATTATGCCAAGCTTTATATTAGAGAGTTGTTCAAGTTGCATGGAGTTTCATTGTCTATCATTTCTGACAGAGGTACTCAGTTTACCTCTCACTTTTGGAAGTCTTTTTAGACGGTTCTTGGTACCCAAGTTTATCTCAATATAGCTTTTCATCCTCAGACAGATGTTTAGGAGGAGAGGACTATTTAGACCCTAGAGGACATATGTTATTGACTTCAAGAGTAGTTAGGATGATCACTTGCCGTTGATCAAGTTTGCTGCAATAACAATTATTACTTAAGTATTCAGATGACTCTATTTGAGGCACTCTATGAGATGAGATATATATCTCCCATTAGTTGGTTTGAGGTAGGTAAGACTGCATTGATAGGTCCAAATGTGATATTTGAATCTATGGAGAGTTTTCAACTAATTTGAGAGAGGTTAAGAACTGCCAGAGTCATTAGAAATCCTATGCAGATGTAAGAATAAGAGATCTAGAGTTTGAGGTTGGTGATCTAGTTTATTTGAAATCTCTCCCATGAAGGGGGTTAAGAGATTTGGCAAGAAGGGGAAACTTAGTCCCCGATAAGCTGGTCCTTACAAAATCTTGATTCATTTTGGGAAAGTAGTGTAGGAACTTATGTTGCCTGCATACTTGGCATCAGTGAATCCAGTGTTCCATGTTTCCTTATTAAAGAAGTGTATCGGTGATCCAGCGGTAGTTGTTTATTTATAAAGTACAGATGTTCATGATAGCCTTTCGTGCGAAGAAATTCCAGTTGAGATCCTTGATTTCCAGATTCGTAGACTAAGGGACAAAGAAGTTCCCTTGGTCAAAGTTCTTTAGCGGAACCAGTCTGTTGAGGGAGTCACTAGAAAAACAGAAATAGAAATGCGAACCAAGTACCCTTATCTTTTCTCTGCAAACTCTGATTCAACCTAAGGTAACAATTCTTTTCAGATTGACTCTTTTCAGTTCTCAGTTTCAGCTATGTAGTCTATTTGATGTCATTGCATGCATTCAAGAATGTCACTTTAGTTCATATATCATGATTTAGTCTCAGTTATGTTCTCATATTTCCATTCATGTTCGTTCAGTATAGGATCTCAATTTCTTCGGTACTCTTAGCTAAGCCAGTCTCATTCGAGGATGAATGTTCCCAAGGGGGAAATATTGTTAGACCCTGTAAGATCCTATCTCAATTCAACTTCTTATGTCATGTTAAAGGGGTTCAAGAGTTAGAAAATTTATCTAAGTGGTAGGACTTAGTCATTTCCAAGCCCTTTAAACTTCAATGATTTTATTTTCGACCTTTCTGATCTCAAAACATTAATTTTTAAGTTGATTCATGATTGGGGTTGTCGATAATACACCTTAGGTGAGTTTCAAAAATTTTGGACGAGCGTAAGAGCATCTTTGGAAGTCCATTATAGTAGACCCCCGGGATAGGCCCGTGGTGCGGGGCTTAGACCACCGCTATGGAGCCCATGGATTAGGGCTTATCCCGCTAGTCTGAGGCCAACGACGCATGACTTATGATCCACCTCCCTTATTTTCTAGCTTTTGTTTCCATTTTTGAAAGGGCAATTGTGTCTTTTCCCTTCATCCAGTTCATCCAAAACATATGATTTAGGGTCCCAAAAGCATAATTTGTCATCTTATTCACAAAATTCTCTCAAAAGAAAGCCATATCTATCAAGAGCAAACCCTAACCTCCTCCCAAGAACTTCAAATTCAAGTTACATTCTCTTTAAGCGAAGCAAGAATCTATGTTTCTAAATCCAAAATTTTTAAGAAAAGCTCTCAAGATCACCTCCAAGTATTTCAAAGTCAAGCTCTCTCCATCAATTCAAGCCTATTAAGGTATGTGGGGTTATGAACAAGGGTATCCTTTCACCCTTATTCCTAAGTTGTATGATTTTAAGATTTAAATTACTTGTTTTGAAGTAGGGTTCATACCCAAGTTTCTATACTCCTGAAAATGTATATCAATAAGTTCTTAACTTTTTGTTTTAACTTACAAGATATATATTATGGATGAGCTTGCACTATTTTGATTTGATATTGTTGAAGTATTTCAAGATTATTATTGAGCATGAAGTATTGTTATGAATTACCATGATTTTAAAGCATGAACTTTAAGACCGAAGTTAAGTATTGAGATTTCAAGAAGATTATGTTCTTAAGTTCTTTTGATGAATTTATATAAAGAATTAAAACAAGAATTGATCTTTTGATTCTAAGCTAAGATATGGAATCCCAATTGTTCATCTTGATTACGACTAAAGTAAAGAAAAGTATAATTTGTTTTCATTATATAAAGCCTTGTGCTATTTTAAGGTGGATTTCCTAAAATTATGAGCATATAAGTAATACGGGATTAGTATTTAGCAGCGCATTAGGTTTGAGTGCAAGGTCGCATGACTCAAAACTACGTTACACTGTAGAATTAAGACCCATAGTGGGTAAAGTATAGTGATCACTTAATTTAAGGTCTGTATTACCTTGTATTTCCCTAGCTCAGTTTAGCTCTCAGTACATGAGTATTCCTATCTAAAATTTTCAAAATACTTAGAATTTTTATGTTTTGAGGCTAGCCAATATGTTGGAAATTTAGTCATCTTTAAAAAGATATAAAATTCATCCAGATTCGATACCCTGGTGAAGAGTTAAAGCTATTTTAGTAAAATAGTGTTCCACCTGGTGCAGCACCTCATCGCGGAGCCTGTTCAAATGGAATTCATCAATTTCCAGTGAAGCTCTAGGATAATGACGTGTCACGCTAATGTTCCAGTTCATAATTATCATTTTTCAGTAAGGGACCCCGATCCCACCGCATCGAGCTAAGGACCATTTTCCCAATTGTCAAATTTCAGTGAGACTCCGCGATGGTGCCACATTGCGCCAAGGGTCAATTTCATGCTCGTCCATCTTTGTACTGTGTTTGCTGGGTTCCAGTGGCTCACTGCAATGCCACCACGTCACGGTGAAGGTCAAACTCAGGATTTTTAGTGACAAAAATCAACTTTCGTTCAGGGGTAATTTGATATTTTTCCACGACCCTAATAAGTCTTAAACACGAAATGAAACCCTAAAAGAGCACTAACTGCTTATTTTTTCATTATTCACTCACTTTCTCTCAAGATTAAGTTATTCTCTCTCAAATTAACAAAACCCTAGCTTCTAGAATCAAGAGCAATCCTCCAAGAATCTTCAAGAACTCATCTTTTCAGGTTTGTTAGGTGTTCATTCATGGGTTCATTTCACCCTTGGAGTCCAAGAAACCTATTTAAACATACTAGTTTATAGATTTATGAGTTCCATGCTTGAAATTGATTGTATTCATGTTCATGATATAAATTGGGTTTCAATCCATGATTAAATTTCAAGTTTCATGAAAATAAATAACATGTGTGATGAATATGTGATTAGCATGATAAACCCCTGAATTTACAATTTATTATTATATCCATTTTGTTCATGTGTTGACTATTATTATGTGAATGATCATGCTCCCTAAGTGTTTGATAAAATTATTAGGTGAATTGAATAGTAAAATCATGACATGTCGTCATATGGTCCCAATCATATACAAGTTTATGTATCTCAAGTGTTTGATAAAATGCCTAGTTGAATGTACTGTTGACAAGTATCTATTGTTATGATTTTCAAGATCATGCCATGCTTTACTTTCCACGCTATCGAGTCTTGGGGGTATTCAATACCCGAAAATCTATGCTATCGAGTCTTGGGGGTATTCAATACCCGAAAATCTAGCTATTTACCTTGAGTTACAGTAGTTACAGAATTGTCTCAGTAATATCAGAATTAGTAGTACTTTGGCATTATGAAACTCAACTAAAGTCAGTCCACTTCAGTCAGTTAACATAACCAGTAACAGTTTAGTCCAGCTTAGTAAGTTAAGTGATCAGTTCAGTATCTATTTAGTTGGGAGTAGGATTTAGCACTGAGTGATCCCAAGGATGGGGGCTCACCTGCCAGTAGAGGGTGTGACCCTTAGTAGCAGACCTTGCATTCCAAAACTATATAGCCAGCGTAGGATGAGATATCAACCAAGTTGAGGGTTGATAAAGTGTTTTACCTTCCAGTTGAGGGTACCACCATTCTCATTCAGGGCACCTGCCAGATGAGGGTGACTCTTAAATTTACCATTACCCATGGCATGGTACTGACACCCTTCCAATTACAGTTATAGGTTGGACCTTAGTTATCTTATTTGGGGAACAATTTCAGTTTGAACCTCGATATAAAACTCTATTAAGTTTTATAAAATTCGGACTGTCAGAAATAGTCACTTAGTATCAGTCACTCAGTTATCAGTGATTACAAATATTAGTTACTCAATATCAAAAGTCAGTACTTAGCTTTAGTAAAAGCTTAGATACAGTATACACATATATGCATAGTATTGCATACTCAGTATTTATAGCAGTTTCAGTTATCTATTTACTTTCATATTCAGTTACTCTATATTATTCAGTCAGTTACTATTCATTTATATGAACCCTTGCATTTATCCTTACCTTATATAATATACCAGTACATTCCCCATAATAATGGATACTCTTTATTTACGCTATGATGTCTCATATCATAGGTTCGGATGCTTAGGTTCCTGACCGCGCTTAGATAGATTCAGTTAGCAGCAGTAGATTCAGTAGTGAGTCCTCATCTGTTGAGGATATACTTTTATTTATGTATTTCACTATCTTCAGTATTTCAGTAGTCGGAGTTAGTTAGGGGCTTGTCCTATCAACTCCACTTTCAGATAGTTCAGTTAAAGGCTTTTCAGACTAGACTAGTTCAAATAGTATTCAGTTTTGCAGATGTTGTTATTTTGATTTTATATTCATCAGTAATCAAAATATGAACCTTATGACATTTTATCCTTATTTCTGCATTATTTCAGTATTATTATACAGTGCTCGCAGCAAGTACCAGTTATGGGTCAGCTTGTGGTCCTTCGAGGTAGTAAGAACCGTACGACGTTTGGGGTACAAACTCTGGGCATTAAAAACTTGGTATTAGAGCCTAAGGTTCAACAGAGTCCTAGAGAGTCTGAATGCCATGTTAAGTAGAGTCTTATGAATGGGTGTGTAGCGTGCCACACATATGGACAAGAGGCTATGAGATATTTTAGGAAAAGTTTAGTATATGTCGTGCGAGTGAGCATGACCTCAGGTTAAACTCTCAGTCTAATTCATTTCTTCCTTCCATTTACATAACATTTCTCCTATAAAAGCTAATGGAAGAAGCAATAAAAATCAGCCAGCACCTCAGCCCGTTCAGGCAGATCCCCTGAATAAGTATGTCTCCTATGCAGAATTCAGAGCTCCGTTCACCACTATAGCTTATTTGGTAGCAGCTTAGAATGAACTGCCAGCTGCTATTCAGGACAACCTAGTGGTTAATACTGTTGTGGCTAGGATTTGGGACTTCACCCGAATGAATCCTTCCCTATTCTTAGGCTCTAAGTCTTAAGAGGATCCATGGGAGTTCCTCGATCAGGTTCAAAAAGTCACAGATATCATGGAAGTAACTTCCAGTGAGTGTGCTAAGTTAGCTACCTATCAGCTAGAAGGTGTATCCTATACATGGTTTAAAAAGTGAAAGGAAGATAGGGGCACAGATGTAGAGCCCATAGAGTAGGAAGAGTTTGCTACTACTTTCTAGATAGATTTTTTCCCTTAGAGATATGAGAAGCCAAGGTGTTAGAGTTCATCGATCTCAGGAAAGGAAACATTAGTGTGAAAGAGTATTCCCTCAAGTTTATCCAGTTAGATATGCTCCCCATGTAGTAGCAGATAATTGGTCCAGAATGAGCAAGTTCGTGTTTGGGGCATCAGAGAGTGTGGTTAAGAAGTGCAGAATTGTGATGTTGATTAAGGAGATGGACATATACACGCTCATTATCTATTATCAATAGAAAGAAGAGGCTAAGAATAAGTAGAATGAGAGGGAGGACAAGAGATCTAGAATAGGTAGCTTCAATTTCACTCAGCTTAAGTTAGAGGGCGGTAACCGTTCCTAGTTTCATCCAAAATCTTCAGTTCCAGTTCCTTCCTCAGCCAGTGCTCTAGTACCTAAGTTCAGAAATGGTAACAAAGATAGGGCTCTAGGCTCTAAATCTCAGGGTAGTGTCAGCAGTGATCGAATAAATTCTCTTTTTCAGAAATATGGCAGAAACCATCAGAGTGTCTGTAAGGCTGACAATGATATTTGTTTTAGGTGTGAAAAGCTAGGCCATAAAATTAAAGATTATCCTTAGTCAGGTTCATAGGGCCAGTACAGTCATCCTTCAGTTCAGTCCAGTCACACAAATCAGTAGGGTGCCACATCTAATACCACTAGTGGGCAACGCCCAAACAAGTTTTATGCACTTTAGTCTAGACAAGATCAGGAAAGTGCTCCTGATGTGGTCACAGGTACTTTACAGATCTTCCATTTACGTGTTTATGACTTATTAGATCTAGGAGCTTCTCTGTCGTTTGTAACTCCTTACATAGCAGACAACTTTAAGGTCAGACCAGAAGTCTTAACAGAACCCTTCTCAGTCTCTACCTTGATGGTTCAGTCTATCATAGCCTGACGCATATACAAGAACTGTCTAATTATGATATCTCAAAAAGTCACTTCAGCAAACTTAGTAGATTTAGAGATAATAGATTTCAATGTTATTCTTGGCATGGATTGGCTCCATTCATGATATGCCTCAATTGATTGTAGAAACAAAATTGTTCATTTTTAGTTTCCAAATAAACTAGCCCTTTAATGGAGGGGTAGTACGACAATTCTTAAGGGTCAGTTGATTTCATACCTTAGAGCGAGGAAAATGATATCCAAGGGATATGTCTATCATCTTATGCAAGTCAAAGACTCTAGTTTAAAGACTCCTAGTCTTGAGTCAGTTCCAGTAGTAAATGAATTCTCAGTTGTGTTTCCTGAAGATCTTCCTAGAGTTTCTCCTTAAAGAAAATTGACTTCAGAATAAACCTTCTTCCAGATACTCAGCCGCTATATATTCTACCAGGAAGAATGGCTCCAGCTAAACTCAGAGAGTTAAATGAACAGTTAAAGGACCTTTTAGATAAGGGGTTCATCAGACTCAGCATTTCCCCATGGGTTGCACCAGTCTTATTCATGCGTAAGAAAGATGGTTCACTCAGAATTTGTATAGACTACCGTTAGTGGAACAAGGTCATAGTCAAGAACAAATACCAACTTTCTAGAATTGATGACTTGTTTGACCAACTTTAGGAAGCTACTTACTTTTCTAAGATAGACCTTAGATCAGTCTATCATTAGCTCAGAGTTAGAGAATGTGACATTTCAAAAATAGCTTTTAGAACCCGATATGGTCACTTTAAATTTCTAGTCATGTCATTTGGCTCACAAATGCCCCAGCCACTTTCATGGACTTAATGAACTGCGTGTTCAAGTAGTAGTTGGACATGTTCATTATAGTCTTCATCGATGACATTCTTGTCTATTCCCATAGTGAGAATGATCATGCAGATCACCTCAGAATCATACTTAAGACTCTCAAAGCCCATCAGTTGTTCGATAAATTCAGCAAGTGTAATTTTTAGCTAAGGTCAATAGCATTCCTTGATCATATTATTTTTGGTGATACAATTAGAGTTGATCCTTAAAAGACTAAGGCAGTGAGAAACTGGCCTAGACCTATTTCTCCATCAGATATCAGAAGTTTCTTGGGTTTAACTGGCTATTACCGTTGGTTTACTGAAGGGTTTTTGTCTATTGCATCCTCCACATCCAGATTGACTTAGAAGAAAGTCAAATTTCGGTCGTCAAATTCTTATGAGAAGAGTTTCAGGAGTTGAAGACTCGACTCACCTTAGCCCCAGTTTTGACTCTACCAGATGGTTCAGAGGGGTTTGTTATGTACTGTGATGCATCCAGAGTAGGGTTGGCTTGGGCCCTCATTTAGAGAGGTAAGATAATAGTCGATGCCTCTAGATAGCTTAAGCCCTATAAGAAGAATTACCCTACCCATGATATTGAGTTACCAATAGTAGTGTTTGCCTTAAAGATTTAGAGGCATTATTTTTATAGGGTGCATGTTAATGTGTTCTTAGATCACAAAAGCTTACAGTATGTGTTCTCTCAGAAAGATTTGAATTTGTAGTAGAGAAGGTTGTTAGAGTTGTTGAAAGATTATGACATGAGTGTTCTGTATCATCCGGGCAAGGCCAATACAGTGGCAGATACTCTCACTAGGTTGTCTATGGGTAGTGTTGCTCATGTTGAGGATGGTTAGAAGAAGTTAGCTTAAGAAGTTCATCAGCTTTACCAACTAGGTATGCGCTAAGTCTATTCAGCAGAGGGTAGTGTGTGGGTGTAAAATAGTTCAGAATCATCTTTGGTTTCCAAAGTGAAGGAAAAACATGATAGAGATCCCAGTCTAGTTAAGCTAAATGAGTCATTCAAATATCAAAAAGTAGAGGTTTTCTCCCAAGGGGGAGATTGTGTGTTGTATTGCCAAGGTTAGTTATGCATGCCAGGTGTAGACGACTTGAGATAACTAATTAGTTAAGTTACATAAGTCATTCAAAGATCAAAAGTAGAGGTTTTCTCCCAAGGGGGAGATCGTGTGTTGCATTGCCAAGGTCAGTTATGCATGCCAGGTGTAGACGACTTGAGATAACTAATTATTGCAGAAGCACATGGTGCGCAGTACTCGATTCATCCAGAGGCCACTATGATGTATCAAAATTTGTGAGAGATCTATTGGTTGAGTATGATGAAGAGAGATATTAAAGAGTTTGTTGCTAAGTGCTCTATGTGTTAGCAGGTTAAGATTGAGCACCAGAAGCCTAGTGGGTACATGCAAGAGTTTAGTATTCCCACATGGAAATAGAAAGAAGTGAACATGGACTTTGTGATGGGTTTGCCTCGTACTCATCATCATCATGATTCGATTTGGGTTATCATAGATAGAATGACCCAATATGCTCATTTCTTACCATTCCATACTTTCTATTCAGTCGAGGACTATGCCAAACTCTATATCATGGAGTTGGTCAGTTTACACGGAGTTCCAGTATCCATTATTTCAGATAGAGGTACCCAATTTACCTCTCATTTATGGAAAACATTCTAGAAGGGTCTTGGTACCTAAGTTTATCTTAGTACAACTTTTCACCCTTAGAAAGACGGTCAAGTAAAAAGGTCTATTCAGACTCTAGAAAATATGTTAAGATCATACGTTGTTGATTTTAAGAGTAGTTGGGATGACCAATTACCTTTGATCGAATTCGCATGTAATAACAACTATCATTCCAGTATTCAGATAGCTCCATTTGAGGTTCTTTATGACAAGAGATGTAGATCTCCAATTGGTTGGTTTGAGGTAGGTGAGGCTGTAGTTGTAAGTACTGACTTAGTGTTTGATACCTTAGAGATAGTTCAGTTAATCAGAGAAAGGCTTAGGGCAGCCCAGAGCTGACAGAAGTCGTATGTAAATCTGAGGAGAAAAGATCTTAAGTTTGAGGTCGGCAATTTTGTGTTCTTGAAAATCTCTCCCATAAAGAGAGTGAAGAGGTTCAACAAGAAGGAAAAGATTAGTCCCCGATATATCGGTCCTTATAGAATTCTCAGCATTTCAGGAAGGTAGTTTACGAGCTTGAGTTGCCTTCAGATCTAACTTCAGTGCACCCAATGTTTTATGCCTCCTTGCTAAAGAAATGCATTGGTGACCCAGTAGTCGTAGTCCCCTTAGAGGGAATAGATATTTAAAATTATCTTTGTTTTAAAGAGATTCTAGTCCAAATCCTCGATCATCAGATTCACAGACTAAGGAACAAAAAAGTTCCCTTGGTTAAACTTCTTTTGCAGAACTAGTCTATTGAGAGAGTTACTTGGGTAACAGAAGTAGATTGCGGACCAAGTATCCTTACCTCTTCTCCGTAAACTCAGATTCAACTCAAGGTAATAGTCTTTCTTAGATTTACTCAGTTTCATGTTCAGTTATATTTACAAATTTAGTATTCATTACCATTGCATATCATCTTTATGACGGTCATGCATTCATGAATCAGTTCAGTATGTAAATTTATTTTATTAGTATTTCTCAGCTTAATCAGTCTCATTCAAGGAAGAATGATCCCAAGGGGGAGATATTGTAATACCCCATATTTCCCTAGTTTAGTTTAGCTCACAGTACATGAGCATTCCCATATACAATTTTCAAAATACTCAGAATTTTTAAGTTTAAGACCTGTCAATGAGTAGAAAATTAAGTCAGCTTTCCAACGATATAAAATTCGCCTAAATTCGATACCCAGGTGAAGAGTTAGAGCAATTTTAGTAAAACAATGTGCCACTTGGTGCAGCACCGCATTGCAGAGCTTGTTCAAATAACATTCATCAGTTTCTAATGAAGCTCTAAAATAATGGTGCATCACGCCAATGTTCTAGTTCACAATTGTCATTTTCCAATGAGGGACCGTGGGATCCGCATCGCAGTAAGGGCTATTTTCCTAATTATCAAAATCCTGTAAGACTCTATGATGGTTCCACACTGGTGAATTTCACGCTCATCCATTTTGTACAGTTGTAATACCCCGTATGTTTCTAAGCTAGGAGACACACCATTTTTCCTACATATGAAACCTCTTATCCTATGAGTAGCATTTTAGTGCATGACTTACAATGAGTATCCTAGCGATAAGATATCTTATGATATATTAAGCATGTTCATATGAGTCACTTAAGGTAATACAAGCTAAGAGTTTTTGAATCCATCAAGTTTTAGATTTCAATTTTGCAAGGGTCATCGTTAAAAAAGTATAACTTGATGTTAATGTGGTATTTTGGCTGATTTAGACCCACCAAATTGTAGAGAATCGAATTATATTTCCAATGATACCAATTTCGCCTTAATCCAATACCCGAGCGAAAAGTTATGCCCATTTTCATGAGAGACAGTAAGGATAGGAAATTGGTTAGGCAACGCCCAACCAAACTTAGGAGATTGGTTAGGCGCCGCCTAAGTCAGTTCCAAGTGCCAAAAACACTCCGTTTTGAGTTATTTTGAGGTTAAGTCTTTTAACACTCCTTACACGTCCCTAAACTTAACCCTACGAAATATATAGCTTATAAACACATTACAACCCTATTAACATCTCAAAGCTCATCATCCAAGAGAACTAAAAGAGAAAAACAACTAGGGTTGCATAATTAAGCTTGAAGATCCAATTTCAAGGAAATTCCTCCGTTTGTCATCAAGAACCTCCCTTCCAAGGTATGCGTAGTGTTCATCCACAGATTTCTTTCGTTCGTGGAGTTTAAGAATCAATATTTAAAATACAAAAGCTTGGTTGATTGTGGTGATATGATCATACCCATGTTGATGCTTGTTTGTTTTGCTATATAATAGTATCGTGACTGTATATCTCATGAAAGTTATGTTGTTAGTTGAAAAACATGATCTTTAGATGGATTGATAGAATGCAAGTATGAAATTGACATATGCCTTAAAGAATGAATGCAAGGTCTTCGATAAAATGCCTAGTATGTTAGAACTTCATAGTTACATGATTTCATGATATCTAAATAACAAGTTCATGTTAGTCATACACTCAAATATGAATTTCCATGCAAATTATGTGTTGTTATTATTGTGGTATAAAGCATGTATGATAATGGAGATATAAATTATGTACACAAAATATATCCATGCTTTCCCTACCATGTTTGAGATGTTGAATAAATACATGAAGTATAATATCCCCAAATCATTACAATATGAACTGAACGTTACATGTTGCCGTTCCCTTACGCTTGAATGGTTTCTATGCGATTGCTATGAATAGTATATGTTGTTGGAATGCCCATGATATTAGAATATGAGATTTATGACTTGATTATAAGAATTCTTATTCATGATAGATATTATGATGACATGTACTTCATGAAATCCCCTACTCATGTATTATGGATTTTTATTGATGGTCGTTTACTCAAGAAATTCAAGTTGTGCCAGTTTCCATCCATCGATTCCTGGGGGTACTTGTACCCAAAAAATATAGCTGTGTACCTAGAGTCATGTCATGTTTTCACGATACTCTCAGTCAAGCCATGATCTATAGAATTCAGTCAGTCATGTGACTCAGGAAAACTCAGAAATCTCAGTAGTCCAGTAATCTCAGTAATCTCAGTGCTCAGTAACCTCAGCAACCTCAGTATTCATAGTCAATCTCAGTAGTTTCAGTACTCTTAACCAGTCCTCAGAACTCAGTACATTTCGTCAGTCATTGGAATCCAGTAAACTTAGTTTAGCTCTGCTAAACAATACCACTAGTATCAGTCTAGTTAATCAGTATCAGTTCAGTTCAGTTATTCAGTTCAGCTTAGTTATTCAGTTCAGTGTCCTTCATATGGGAGTAGAAGTTAGCATCGAGTGAACCCAAGGTTGGGAACTCACCTGCCAGTTCAGGGAGTGATTCTTAGCAGTCATCCTTGTGTTCTAGAACTACGTAGCGAGCGTAGGTTGAGACATATTAAACCGTCAGACTAGGGTTGATGAGGTGGCTTAACCCATTAGGTTAGGGTTCCCACCATTCTCATTGATTACCTGGCAGTACAGGGTTCTCACAGCTGTCCTTACCAGTGGCGCGGTATTGACACCCCTTCAGTCGGGGAAGAGATTGGACCCCAGCTTGGCTATTATAGTGTATTTGGGGCATGTCGGTTAGATAACTACTTTCCATAGTTTTAGTTATAGATTTCAGAATTGTCAGCTATAGCTACCCAATCTCAGTAGAGAACTCAGATAGCTCTTCAGATTTCAGCATATCAGGATTGTCAAATACAGTCAACTCAGAAATAGAATTAAACTCATATAGTTTTCTTTAAATTTATGGACTGTTAGATACAGTCACTTATTCTATCAATCACAAAAGTTATCAGAACTCATGCTATCAGTACTCAGCTTTAGGACTGTCAGATACAGTCAATCAGACCAGTTCTTCATAATTCAAACTGTCAGAAATAATCATTCCTTTATCAGTAATATAGTATCAGTCTCCCAGCATTTAATAATACAGTATCAAATCCATCACTTATTATTGGTTTACATATCAATATCAGTAAACTCAGTCTTTTAGAATCTCATTATCAGTACACTCATGTTTCAATATTCAGACTCAGTATTCAGTATCTCGACAAGTTCAGTTACAGTTACGTATGCATGTATGTACTCTCATGTTCATATCAGTCAGTATTTTTCATGAATATAACCCTTTTCATTTAGCCTACCTCACTCATATACCCAGTACATTCAGACGTACTAAAGTATTTGTGCTATGGTGCTTTTTCTTATGTTACACCATAGGTTCAGAGGCATGAGCTCCAAATCAGCAGTAGATTCCAGGATCAGCATCATAGTTAGACGTGAGTCCTCATCCTTCGAGGACATAATGATTTCATTTCTATTTCAGGTTTTCAATTTATTTCAGTAGTTGGAGTTAGTTGGGGACATATCCCATCAACTCCTTATTAAGTTCAGTTAGAGGCTTTCAGACTAGATGTCAAATTAGATGTTCAGAGTTCAGTATTTATGTTTTTTTTTGGTATTGTTATACCATATTTTTTACAGATATGTATTAGTATTGAACCTTATGGCCTTATAGTTCATGTTTCCGCATATTTTATGAGATATTATGCAGTTTACAGGTACAGATATCAGTCATGGGTTAGCTTATGGTCCTTCGGGGTCATGAGCACCGTATAGCATTTTAGTTCAGAAAATTGGGGTATTACAAACTTGGTATCAAAGCCTAAGGGTCAACAGTGTCCTAGGAAGTCTGAAAGCTGCATCAAGTAGAGTCTAGTACATGGTCTTGTTATGCACCACACTTATGTGCAATAGGCTATGAGATGTTTTTGAAATAGTTTCCCTTCTTTCATGTCTCAAGATCGTGCTGTAGCAAGTTTCTTTAAGAAAACCATGTAGATTCATATCATGCACCCCTCATGTTCACTTTACCTTACTTTGAAGGTAATAGAAAAAGTGAAGTTCAAATTCCTAAAGACAAGGCTTTCTCAGAAAGTCCCTACGGTCAGTTATGATATTAACAACAGACTCAAACAGTATCCCATCAGTTCATTATTGTTCCAAGGTCGTACAGATTTTATTCATGATCATGAGAATTCATTCTTGAACCCAAAAGTTTAGCAGTAGTAGAGTTGGGATAGTATTATTCTATTTGATCAGATTATGTATTCATGGGGATTAGATCAGTAGGCTTGAACAGTTAGAGCTAAACACTTAAGTTTATGGACTCAAAATTAAGCATGAAGGTATGAATGCGATATTATCAGTATATGAGGAAACAGAATCAGATGATGTGTTTAGTAAGACAGACAGGTGTTGAACATAATATAGGTATGTGATGGTGTATCCAGTACCTATTCCAGGCCCTCAGATTTCAGTAGTAGAGCCAATATGTATAGAAAGCAGTAAGGGAAGACAATTCCAGACCCATTCTCATCTCAGTGCAGAGTTTTTCACTTCAGCTATCACAAAACCAACTCAGGCATTGCATACCAACTCTATGGTCACAAACTATAATCATGTATAAATTCAATTTCCAGCATAAGGAGTCTTTTTTACTCCACAGTACGAGTCATGTTCCATGAGAATAATCTACTTTCACACACATTCCATGGGGTTATGGGCGCCTTCAGTTCCCAGTACAAGGGGTTCAGTTCCAGCTTCCTCAGTATTCAAATCATGTCCCACAAGTACAGAAAACTCTAGACTCAGGTCATGCAGCTCATGACTCATGTACGCATATCAGGCTTTCCAGTATACTTAGCTTCCATACTTATGCTATGCCCCTACAGATAAGATACATTTAGACTATGTCATTTATATCCTCAGTTCAGACCTTATTGGTAAATCCAAACTATTGATATTTTATTCCTCAAGTTTCAATCATGTGTCAAGTTTAGTTTGTATTTATTCATATTTTAGGTCCTCCTGATTTACTCCTCTAGTTAGATATCCTTATGAAATAGTGTAGTGATGAGCAGTTGTTTAGATAAGAGAAGATTGTTGCATTTTTACTTTGCACGAGGGTGTAGTTGTTAAGATAGGCTTGAATTTCATGATAAATATGCAAGTAAACATCTATAAAGGGGTCGTATTTAGAAGTTGGGAAAGTACAAAGTGTAAGTGTACATTTAGATCCTTGACTTATGTCAGTCCCCAGCATGTAGCCATCAAAAACTCAGTTGCCAACTCAATTATAGTTTCAGTATCCAGCACTCAGTGATCAGTGTTCAGTCCTTGGATTCAGTACTTCTGTACTAGATATAGGCTTAGTTATAATGTCATCTTCAGTTCAGTAACCAGATTTGAAACTCAGTTCAGTTCCAGACATGCTTGACCATAGTATTCAGGTTGTCAGTACTCAATTATCAGTGTTTCAGTACCTCAGTTTATAGAATAACTCAGAGCCATGTCGTATGCTTGGTCTCGCATTCGAAAATAATATAGACTTCATGAATCCATGCACAGATACCTTATTCTACTCAGTTAGTCCTTATTTCCTATGCATAAAACTCAAAAATCTCAGCCCAGCTATTCAGACTAAGTACAGTTTAGCTTTGCAGATCTAGTATTCAGCTATCAATTTTTCAGTTAATGAGATAAGTTAGTGTATTTATGCACTCATGTTCAGCTCAGTTCATGTATCATGTCTCAGTTTTAGATCCTAGCTATTCAGTCATGACTCAATTCCTAGGTTTCTTGCTCATCGCCTCAATTTCCCTCAATAGCTCATCCAAGTTAGTATTCTTTGAGGGACATAGTGTCCCAAGGGAGAGATACATCATACCCCCAAATTTCATGACAAAAACATGCTACTCTATTTTCTTTTGATGAATCCAGTTTGGAGAAGGGGTACTCATAAGTTAACCCTCAAGCTCCAACTTCAGTTGTATGCCATATTTTCAAGATTCAGTTCAGATCATGATATTCAGTATATCTACCACGTCCCAGACTTAGTTATGTTCTCATGTTTCCGATCATGCATATGGAATAATTAATCTCAAACTTATTGGTATTATCAGTTCAAGATAACAGTTTTCCTTAAACTTACTTGTTCTCATGTTCATATTTCAGTACCAAACTTGGTATTCAGTTTTTAGTTCAAACTTTATACCTTTACCATTGCATGTTCATGAGTAAGTTTAGTTATGAATTCACGCATCAGATATGTGTGATCAACTCATTAGTACTTTCAGTCATGCATTCACATATTATGTCAGTCATATAATCATGGATTAGATATGCATGGATTCAGCCTTTTAGTTGTGCATCAGATATGCATTCTCATTTTGAGAAAACTTAATTTATTAGAATCCTCAGTCTTATATTCATGAATCAGCTTTCCACGCATCAGATATGCATGTTCAGTATATTGTGCTCAACTTTCAATCATGCCAGTCATGAACCCATGTTTCAATAGTGTATGTGTTGTACGTACTTCATCTTATCATATTTCCCACTTCAGTTAATTTCCATTCGAGGACGAATGTTCCTAAGGGGGAGATATTGTAATACCCCGTATGTTTCTAAGCTAAGAGACGAACCATTTTTCCTACATATGAAACCTCCTATCCTGTGAGTAGCATTTTAGTGCATAACTTACGATGAGTATCCTAGCGATAAGATAGCTTATGATACATTAAGCATGTTCATATAAGTCACTTAAGGTAATACAAGCTAAGAGTTTTTGAATCCATCAAGTTTTAGTGTTCAATTTTGCAAAGGTCATCTTTAAATGAGTATAACTTGATGTTAATGTGGTATTTTGGCTGACTTAGACCCACCAAATTGTAGAGAATCAAATTATATTTCCAACTATACCAATTTCGCCTTAATCCAATACCCGAGCGAAAAGTTATGCCCATTTTCATGAGAGACAGTAAGGATAGACGATTGGTTAGGTACCGCCCAACCAAACTTAGGCGATTGGTTAGGTGCCACCTAAGTCAATTCCAAGTGCCAAAAACACTCCGTTTTGAGTTATTTTGAGGGTAGTTAAGTCTTTTAACACTCCTTACACGTCCCTAAACTTAACCCTACGAAATATATAGCTTATAAACACATTACAACCCTATTAACATCTCAAAGCTCATCATCCAAGAGAACTAAAAGAGAAAAACAACTAGGGTTGCATAATTAAGCTTGAAGATCCAATTTCAAGGAAATTCCTCCGTTTGTCATCAAGAACCTCCCTTCCAAGGTATGCGTAGTGTTCATCCACAGATTTCTTTCATCCGTGGAGTTCAAGAATCAATCTTTAAAATACAAAAGCTTGGTTGATTGTGGTGATATGATCATATCCATGTTGATGCTTTTTTGTTTTGCTATATAATAGTATCGTGACTATATATCTCATGAAAGTTATGTTGTTAGTTAAAAAACATGATCTTTAGATGGATTGATAGAATGCAAGTATGAAATCCACCTATGCCTTAAAGAATGCATGCAAGGTGTTCGATAAAATGCCTAGTATGTTAGAACTTCATAGTTACATGATTTCATGATATCTAAATAACAAGTTCATGTTAGTCATACACTCCAATATGGATTTCCATGCAAATTATGTGTTGTTATTGTTGTGGTATAAAACATGTATGATAATGGAGATATAAATTATGTACATAAAATATATCCATGCTTTCCCTACCATGTTTGAGATGTTGAATAAATACATGAAGTATAATATCCCCAAATCATTACAATATGAACTAAACATTACATGTTGCCGTTCCCTTACGCTTGAATGGTTTCTATGCAATTGCTATGAATAGTATATGTTGTTGCAATGCCCATGATATTAGAATATGAGATTTATGACTTGATTATAAGCATTCTTATTCATGATAGATATTATGATGACATGTACTTCATGAAATCCCCTACTCATGTATTATGGATTTTTATTGATGGTCGTTTACTCAAGAAATTCAAGTTGTGTCAGTTTCCATCCATCGAGTCCTGGGGGTACTTGTACCCAAAAAATATAGCTGTGTACCTAGAGTCATGTCATGTTTTCACGATACTCTCAGTCAAGCCATGATCTATAGAATTCAGTTAGTCATGTGACTCAGGAAAACTCAAAAATCTCAGTAGTCCAGTAATCTCAGTAATCTCAGTCCTCAGTAACCTCAGCAACCTCTGTATTCACAATCTCAGTAACTTTAGTACTCTCAACCAGTCCTCAGAACTCAGTACATTCCATCAGTCATTGAAATCTAGTAAACTTAGTTTAGCTCTCCTAAACAATACCACTAGTATCAGTCCAGTTAATCAGTATCAGTTCAGCTAATCAGTTCAGTTCAGTTATTTAGTTTAGCTTAGTTATTCAGTTCAGTGTCCTTCAGATGGGAGTAGAATTTAGCACCGAGTGAACCCAAGGATGGGAACTCACCTGCCAGTTTAGGGTGTGATTCTTAGCAGTTATCCTTGTGTTCCAGAACTACGTAGCGAGCGTAGGTTGAGACATCTTAACCCATCAGACTAGGGTTGATGAGGTGGCTTAACCCTTCAGTTTAGGATTTCCACCATTCTCATTGAGTACCTGCCAGTATAGGGTTCTCACAGTTTTCCTTACCAGTGGCGCGGTATTGACACCCCTCTAGTCGGGGCAGAGATTGGACCCCAGCTTAGCTATTATAGTGTATTTGGGGTATGTCGGTTAGATAACTACTTCCTACAGTTTCAGTTACAGATTTTAGGACTGTCAGATATAGCTACCTAGTATCAGTAAAGAACTTAGATAGCTCTTCAAATTTCAGTATATCAGGACTGTCAGATACAGTCAACTCAGAAATAGAATTGAACTCACATAGTTTCCTTCAGATTTATAGACTGTCAGATACAATCACTTATGCTATCAATCACAAAAGTTATCAAAACTCATGCTATCAGTACTCAGTATCAGTACTGTTAAATTCAGTCAATCAGACCAGTTCTTCATAATTCAAACTGTCAGAAACAATCATTCTTTTATCAGTAATACAGTATCAGCTCCCAACATTCAGTAATATAGTATTAGATCCATCACTTATTAGTGATTTACATATCAATATCAGTAAACTCAGTCTTTCAAAATCTCATTATCAGTACACTCATGTTGTCAGTATTCAGACTCAGTAGTCAGTATCTCCATGGGTTCAGTTATAATCACGTATGTATGTATGTACTCTCACGTTCATATCAGTCAGTATTTTTCATGCATATAACCCTTTGCATTTATACTACCTCACTCGTATACTTAGTACATTCAGACGTACTGACTCATTTACGCTATGGTGCTTTCTCTTATGTTACACCATAGGTTTAGAGGCATGAGCTCCAAATCAATAGTAGATTCCAAGATCAACAGTCAGAGTTAGACGTGAGTCCTCATCCTTCGAGGACATGATGATTTCATTTCTTTTTTAGTTTTCAGTTTATTTCAGTAGTTGGAGTTAGTTGGGGATATGTCCCATCAACTCCTTATTCAGTTCAGTTAGAGGATTTTAGACTAGATGTCAGATTAGATGCTCAGACTTCAATATTTATGTTTCTTTTTGGTATTGTTATACCCTATTTTTTTCAAATATGTATCAATATTGAACCTTATGGCCTTACAGTTCATGTTTCCACATATTTTATGAGATATTATGCAGTTTATAGGTACAGATATCGGTGATAGGTTAGCTTGTGGTCCTTTAGGGTTATGAGCACCATGTAGCATTTCAGTTTAGAAAATTAGGGTGTTACAACAGTGTCAGCTGGGTTCCAGTGGCTCACCCTGATGCCACCGCATTGCGGTTAAGGCCAAACTCAAGATTTTCTGTGACAAAAATTAACTTCTTTCTAGGGGCAATTTGGTATTTTCCACAGCCCTAATCAGTCCTAAACACAAAATTAATCCCTAAAAGAGCACTAATTGCTCATTATTTCATTATTCACTCACTCTCCATCAATATTAAGTTATTCTCTCTCAAATTAACAAAACCCTAGCTTCAAGAATCAAGAGTAATCCTCCAAGAAACTTCAAGAACTCATCCTTTCAGGTATGTTAGGTGTTCATTCATGGGTTCCTTTCACCCACGGAATCTAAGAAACCTATTTAATCATACTAGTTTATAGATTTATGATTTCTATGCTTGAAATTGATTGTATTCATGTTCATGATATAAATTGGGTTTCAATCCATGATTAAATTTCAAGTTTCATGAAAATAAATAACATGTGTGATGAATATGTGATTAGCATAACAAACCCTTGAATTTACAATCGATTATTTTATCCATGATGTTCATGTGTTGACTATTATTATGTGAAATAATCATGCTCCCCAATTGTTTGATAAAATGATTATATGAATTTAATAGTGAAATCATGACATATCATCATATGGTCCCATTCATGTACAAGTTCATGTATCTCAAGTGTTTGATAAAATGCCTAGGTGAATGTATTATTGACAAGTATCTATTGTTATGATTTTCAAGATCATGCCATGCTTTACTTTCCATGCTATCGACTCCTAGGGGTATTCAATACCCAAAAATCTAGCTATT
Organism: Capsicum annuum; assembly: GCF_002878395.1. Taxonomy (NCBI): domain Eukaryota; kingdom Viridiplantae; phylum Streptophyta; class Magnoliopsida; order Solanales; family Solanaceae; genus Capsicum; species Capsicum annuum. The sequence goes on along the minus strand of NC_061119.1, from coordinate 201,550,388 downwards.
TACCTTGAGCTACAGTAGTTACAAAATAGTCTCAGTAATGTCATAATCAATAGTACTCAGTCAGCAAGGAACTCAGCTAAACTCAGTCTACTTTAGTCAGTTAACATGATCAGTAATAGTTTAGTCTAGCCTAGTACAGTTTAGTGATCAGTTCAGTATCTATTCAGTTGGGAGTAGAATTTAGCATCGAGTGATCCCAAGGATGGGGGCTCACCTGCAACTCGAGGGTGTGACCCTTAGTAGCAGTACTTGCATTCCAAAACTATATAGCCAGCGTAGGTTGAGATATCAACCTTCTAGTTGAGGGTTGATAGGGTGTTTTACCTATCAGTTGAGGGTACCACCATTCTTATTTAGGGAACCTGCCATATGAGGGTGAATCTTCAGTTTTCCTTTACCTGTAGTGTGGTACTGACACCCTTCCTACTGGGGTTATAGGTTGGACCCTAATTATCTTATTTAGGGCATGTCAATTAGATGATTACCTCCCACAATTTCAGTTTTAACCTCAATATAGAACTTTGTTCAGTTTTATAAAATCAGGACTGTCAGAAATAGTCGCTTAGTATCAGTCACTTAGTTATTAGTGATTATAAATATCAATTACTCAGTAGTAGAAATCAGTACTCAGCTTCAGTAAAAGCTCAGATATAGTATATACATATATGTATAGTAGTGCATACTTAGTATTTCAGCAGTTTTAATTATCCATGTACTCTCATATTCCGTTACTCTATATTATTCAGTTAGTTAATATTTATGCATATTAAACCTTACATTCAACCTTACCTCATCTAGCATACCAATACATTCCACGTACTGATGCATACTCTTTCTTTGCTCTATGATGTCTTATATCATAGGTTCGGACGCTCAGGTTCCTGACCGCACTTTGATAGATTCAGTAGTGAGTCTTCATCTATAGAGGATATACTTTTATTTCAGTATATCAATAGCTTCAGTATTTTAGTATTTGGAGTTAGTTGGGGGCTTGTCCCATCAACTCAACTCCACTTTTAGATAGTTCAGTTAGAGGCTTTTCAGACTAGACTATATTAGACAGTATTTAATTTTGTAGATATTTTTATTTAGCTTTTATATTCATTAGTTATCAGAATATGAACCTTATGGAATTTCAGCCTAATTTCTGCATTATTTCAGTATTATTACACAATGCTCACAACAGGTACCCTTCATGGGTTAGCTTATGGTCCTTCGGGGTCGTAAGCACCATGTGGCATTCGGGGTACATACTCGGGGCATTATAAGATCCTATTCTGATGGCAAGGGTAAGACATCTTTCCCCAATGTGAGCTCTCCCCTACGTGGGTAAGACACTGGAATCCATGGTAGCTCACATAGTTTATATCGGTTAGACGAACCTCCCTAAGAAAGAACAAAAGTAAAGATCTTAGAACTAAGTGTTATGGCTCATAAAGATTGTCTTTATGCATTACTATTCATGTTTATTATTTCACAGTTTTTGTTTTACTCAAGCCAAGGTGAGTCATTTACGCTTAGCACGCATTCTTGAAAATTTTTTATGAGTATTGTGTTATTGTATTTCTTATGCATTCACCCCCACATGCTCAGTACATTCAAAAGTACTGATCCACATATATGTCTATGTGCTACATTGTCTTATAATGTAGGTTCTGATGCTCAGTTCCAGCAGCGTGATTGATTACGAGAATCTCCACCTACAGCCTGAAGTTTGGTGAGTCCTCATAGTTCAAGTACCTATTTTATCTGACTTGTTATTTATGGAGTATTTTATCCATTCAGTTTCTATTTAGTTCGAGTCAGTTGAGGCTTATCCTAGTGGATCTCTAGTTAGAAGTAGAGGCTTATCCGACTATTTTTGGATATAGACTTAAGTGTTTGTTTTCAAGAATTCAAAGTTTAGGGCTTTCAGTTAAAACATTAATTCAGTTATTTCAAGATTTCTTACGTCTAGTTTATCTTTATTATGAGTTTCCAAAGTGACTAGAAGACTAAAAGGGTTAGCTTGGGACTACTTGTAGTCTTGAGCACCGTGTGATGTCTAGGGTGTGTTTCTGGGGCGTTACAAGATAACTATACTTAGAACTTTGATTTAACTAATAAATCTCTACCATTAATTTTAAATTATGACATGTGTCTTCAATCCAAACAAGAACTTGGGGAAATTAGAGAGAAGGAAAATGGAAAGGAGCAAAGTCCTTTTTATGCCTTTTCCCCCTTCCCGAATAAGAAAAATTTTGCACCCTGGGCATGTACCAGACTTAATTGGCAGAAAATAATGAGAAAACACATAAAAGACATTATTAAAGTTGTCTCAAAGTTTTAAAAATATATTTTTTAAATTTACGGGATCTTGTTACCCCATAAAACTCATAAAGGTAGATTGTAAATACACACTCTTAACCAATTTTTAACCCATGTGTGTTATCACACAGTTCACACGCGTGAATGAGAAGAATTTTTCTAGCAACCAATTAAAAATGTCATGTGTAATGAATAATCTTCTTCCCAATTCACTATTAACAACCATTAAAGAAGCTTGAAAATCTCAAGAAACTTGAAACTTCAATTGATAATCTCAATTTGCCGTAGTTTAGGATAAAGGAGATGAATTCCATAGTCAATAGCTCCGATGAGAATTAGATTGACCACCACCATTACAAGGAGCAAAAGGAAAAAACTTGGATTTCACAACCTATAGCAGTTTAAAATTTTAAAACACAAGGAGATGGAACTAAACTGAACAAAGATAAAAACAAGATAAACAAGGCACTCAAATGTTAATCTCATATATGGTTTTAATAATGACAAGACTAATTCCCATTAAATTCACAGGTCACATATATGAAAGGAGACATGGCAAACTTTCTCTCAAAAAGAAAAGGCTTATGCATAAGGAAATATCAATCAAGGCTGCTAAACAAGAAAGCAAAAAGAGTATTACCTAGTTCTCTACAAGGCAAACCTGCCTGCAAAAGGAAAAGAAATATGGACATATATGATACAGAGCTATGACATTATCTGATTTTCAAATCTTGCCCTAGATGATCGGGAAAAGTTCCTTGGGTTCCCTGATAAAATAGAGCGTAGGATTAGAAGAAAGAAATTCTAAATACCTCAAATCAAAACAAATCATTGAAAGCAAAGGAGAAGATTGATCGTGATCTACAACAACTACTTTCTTTACATAAAAATATAGCATAGCGGTCTAGATGTAAACTTGTACATCTTCACTTGGGCACAAATCCTAGTTACTTTTTAGTCTTACAAAATTCATAGTAACAAGTTATAGTGAACTCAAAAAAGAGAAGAAACTAAAAGCTATACAACTAGAGACTGCTATCTTCTTTAATAAGCCGTTCTATAAAGCTTTTGGAGAAATAATTGTACTACTCAAATTTTCTCTTAAGGAACCTCTTATAACCCAAGGAGACTGGAAGTAGGCACCACAAGAGTGTTCTAAATTAGGATAAAACTCTCTATGTTATTTGTCTAATTCAGTCTTTTATTTTTTTTCATTATTGTTCTGTTATTAACATCATTGTGTAGGGAAGTCAAATAGTACACAACCTCAGTTGACTTAAGAAAGAAGATTTTTTAATTCACCCTCCCTTGATTATCAATTAGTATTAGAGCGGGTCTCACAAGGACGTGGCTTAATCACACTTAAGAAAAAAATCAAATGACCAATTATCAAATACCAGGAACTATTCTTTAATACGGTCATTCATCAAATAGACCACTATACTTTAATGGAGAACACTATTCTCATTGAAAAAATAGATTCAAGATCTTTGTTCAATAAAGTGACTTTCAAGAATGAGTTGTGTTCAAATAAGGACTAAACAAGACTCAAAGACAAAGAAAAAGAATCAGGCAGCAAAACTTAAATTGACCTCAAAACTTGCAAATTTACCAAGGAGCAACAAGAGGTAATTGAAATTGAAACTAACACACGAGCCATTAGTTTGCTTTATTGTGTAGTTATAAGATCTAAATATGAAAAGATTTCAACTAAAGAGACTGCCAAGAAAATGTGGGATAAGCTTGAGGTTACCTATGAAGGTACCACAAAAGTCAAAGAAGCTAGAAATGGTGCTTTCGTTAATGAATATGAATTATTCAAGATGGAAGATGATAGAGTTAAATATATGTTTTCATGATTCAAAAAAACCGTGTACCAACTAAAATCTCTAGGAATGACTTACTCAAACAATTTGCAAGTTCAAAAGCATGTTAGAAATCTTCCATAAGACTAGGAAGCCAAATCAGGCATTCTAGAAGATGGTGATATTCACAACATGACATATGAAAAACTGTTAGGTAATCTCATTGCTTATAAACAGAATCATATTAACAGGTACACAAAAGAACAGGAAAAGAATACCTAGTCTTCAGTGATGTGAATCTCAAAAGAAGAAGTAAATTTGGATGAGGAAAACAATAAAGGTATGTCTCTCATAAATTATGGAGTAAGGCACATTCTAAGACAAAGATAACATAGACCTCAACAACCCTTCATAGATAACGATTACTCAAGAAATGATGATAGATGTTACTATTGTAGAAAATCAGGACATATCAAACAAATTATCCTGAACTAAGGAGAAGATCATCCAACAGAACAAGAACTTTGGAGCTTGGAATGATGAAGACGAAAAAGAAGATGATGTCGAAACTACCAACATATGCTTAATGGCGATGAGGGAATCAAGTGAGGTAAGACAATTAACTATCAAAATTGCAATGTACTTCAAGCGAATATTGACGTTGTTGGAACCTATTTTTTTTCCAACACGACTAATTTTAATTTCGAGTTTCGTTAATGTTAAATAAAATTATAATATTTATTTTATCCGGGTAAAGCTTTTCAGAGTTTTTATTTGGATAATTTTGTCTTTTAAGTGACGATTACATATTTTTGTATTCGCATATATGAAATCATATAATTCTATTACTTAAATAATTATTTTACAAAAAATTAAATTTTAGTTAAGGGTTATCTTGAAAATTAATTCAAATGGTTAAAATCTTGATTCAAGTCTCAAAATAATTTATTTGAAAAAATATTTATTTGATTTTATTGAATCAAGAATCTCGAAAATGAATTGTTTGTTAATTTATTTCAAATGTTATTTTAATTTAGTCAATTTGTTAAATTAAACTGTAATTGAAATCAATCGGCCATAATTGTAATGAAATTGGACAATTTAATTTTAATCAGGCTAAAATTTAAATAAAATTATCATAATCTTAGTTCAACCCCATTCCCATTAAATCAAACTACTCGCCCAACACTATCTCAATTTTAGCCAACAACAACTCCCATAACCAACCTTCAGCAGGAACATTCCAGCCCACAACACAGACCCGACCAAATACCTATTTAAACACCCTCCTCCTTCATTCAACAAGGTTCAACAAAACAATAGAACAACAATAATGTGCAACCAATACAACAAAAACAAACAACGAACAACGACAAAACACAATCAATAGTCGATAAAATAAAAAACTAACAACCTAGCCAATGCCGCCCCTAGCTCCGACCTAATTTCAACCTGAAGATATAAAATTTAAATTTTTTCATCCTCGACTATCTCATGATTAGCATGTTCTTTTGGTACGAAGAAGCTTCTAGATTTCTCCTTTGGTGGCCAAATTTGTAGTATGCCAGCTTGAGTGTCCCTCATCCTTTCTTCAAATTTGTTTTTCCCCTAAAATTCCTACCCCTACCCCCCCAATAAATAAATTTTTTAAAAAATATTCTAGTATTTGACACCCAATGCAATTCCATTCTTGATAGTACGAACAAGGACATCTCCCATCATCAAGATTAATGCACAACTATTTGATTCAAAAGTTTTTCTTTGAAAATACCCAAATTACCCCTAAATTTACCTATTCCCACATAATTTGGAGAACAAAATTAAACCCAAATCATTTTTTATATAAAACTCACTGTAGAGAAAAATTGACCACGTCTTAAGGGTGAAATGAAGCCTTTAAGCAAAAGTATCAAAATATTCAAAAAAAGGGATATTACTGTAACACCCCGAGACTACCCCTGGACATCACATGGTACTTAGGACCACAAGTGATCCTAAGCTAACCCTTATACTAGCATAACTCATGAGCAACTGATTTAAAATAAATAAGTTTGAAAGAAGTAAGCGAAAAATATTTCTTTGCTGAATATCTTAAAAAAAACTATTAATATGAATACAACTCTGCTTATACAAAAAAACTGGAATCAAATACATCAACTCTACTATATGTCTATGAAGCCTCGACTAGTATTGACTATAGGTAATCAGGACATGACCCCCAACTATCCCTAATCAATACGACTGAATAGAAAAAACAAAATGGTACTCGAAACTATGATTGACTTGAGCCCTCGAATCAAAAGGACTCATCACTTACTAACTGGAAGCTACATACTGTCTGATTATGATGTCTGGGCTACAACTGGTATCTACATTATGAGCTAATATAGCACAGACGTATATGTGGATCAGTAATTTTGGAATGTACTGAGCATGTGGGGGTGAATGCATAAGTGTACTCATAAACTTTGAAATACTGTATGCTAAGTGTAAATGACTCACCTTGGCTTGAATAAAATAAAAGCTGCAAAATATGAACATGAAGCATAAAAACAATCTTTGTGAGCCATCACACTTAGTTCTAAAACCTTTACTTTTACTCTTTCTATTAGTAGAATAAACAGAACTAAAGTTGATTATACTTTCAAATCATGCAAGCTAAGTGTGAAAGACTCAACTTTATCATATGTAAATTAAAAGCTGAAGTTTCATAGATAATATCTTATGTAAAACAATATCTAAATAAAATTTTGAGTCTTTACACTTAGTTTCTAAAATATGTTCTATTATTTTGAGAGATTCTTCTAACCAACATACACCATGTGAGCTATCATGTTGTTCAATGACTTGTTCCGCTGTGGGGAAAAGCTCATGTTGGGGAGAGCTGTCATACCCTTACCAAAGAGTATGACATGAGCTGCATCCATATAAATGGGAATAATCTGAGCCTACGTTGGGTCGTAGTTCTGGGCATTTGAACTAGGAAACATACCCAACTCGATGCTAAATACTACTCCCTTATATGCTCATTCTGTAGGAAATCCACCTTAAAATAGCTAAAGGATTTAGAATGAAAACCAGTTATGCATCTATTTGCTTTAAAGTGCAATCAAAACTTAAATATGTGGATTCCATATCTTAGTTGAGGATCAAAAGATCAACTCTTTCTTAAAAATATGAATACATGCTTATCAAAGATTTCTTAAAACATAATCTTCTTGAAATCTCAAGACTTAAACTTAGGGCTTAAAACCCATGCTTTAAACTCATGTCAATTCATAACAAAGCTTCATGATAAATATGATTCTTAAAATACTTCATAATAATAAATAAAGAAAGTGCATTCTCATTTATAATCTAAATCATGTAAGTTGAAAATATAACATAGGAACTTCTTGATATATGCTAAAAGCTTTAAACTTCATGATAATAACATGCTTCAAGAATATACATATTTGGGTATGAACCCTAATTCAAAACAAGTAATCAAATCTTAAATTCATGCAATTTAGGTCACATGGGTGAAAGGATACCCTTGTTCATAACCCCACATACCTTAATAGACTTGATTTATTGGAGAAAGCTTGACCTTGAAAGCCTTGGAGATGATCTTGAAAGCTTTTCTTGAGATTCTTAGACTAGGGAACTTAATTCTTGGTTTTTCTTGAAGAGGTAATGATGGAATGGATGGTATTGAGAAGGAATGATTAGGGTTTGTTCTTGAGAGTAAAATAGAATGATTAGGGTTTGTCCTTGAGAGTAAAATAGGAGAAGGAGGAAAAATAACGCCCTAATAGACTCTTAACATCGTGTTTTCAAAACCTCGGTTGAGGTGGGAAAAGACCCATTTCCCCTCACTTATTTAAACCAAAAATTCATAACCGGATTGCGTTTTGAAGGCTTATCGCGACGCAGTCTAATTGTGATGCTTACTGGTTTTGACAAAAATGATCATAAATTTCCGCTCGAGTAGCGAATTATGGTGAAATTTATATCGTTGGAAAGATGAATCAATCAGAAAATTTCTATATATATCAAAATTTATACACTTTCAATGTTGACCCTTGAAGAATTGAATACCAAACTTTGGACGAATTAAAGTCTCTTAGCTCAACTTGGATCTAAGTGATTTTTATGAACATTCTTCACCTAATAAGAACTTCACACACTAAGGTAAGGATCATGACATATGCATTCAAATTATGAATCAAGAATATGACTAATACACCTTCACCATGATGCGATGAGTGTCTCATCGCTATACCTAGCGCGACACGACACTATCGCGGTGAGGTTCTAGAATTGAAATCCAAATACAACCTAACCCTTGTCCAAAAAATCTGAAACTTCCATAAGACATGCTCCTTACACCCCTGAACATAAAATAACTCAAAAACTTACGTCTGGGGGTTGGAAAAGACACTTTAAAAAACTTCTAATTTTAGAGGCCAAACATATCACTAAGTCTCCAACACTTATTGAAATTTTTAGGCTCTAAGCCTCTTATGCGAGCACTAGGAGCTGAACTAAGCTAAGTATAATATGGGGTATTACAATATCTCCCCCTTGGGAATATTCGTCCTTGAATGATACTAACTGACTGAAATACTAAGGAAAGACCGAGACAATACACATGATATTTATGGACTAAATTATGACTAAATATCTGGAATCTGAAACTGATGCATCATTCATGAACTGAGCTGAGTTCATAATTTGCATGAATGCAAAGTTTTGCCTCTTGGAATGGCCTTACTTATGAAACTTTGGGTAGTAAGACTAAATGAAAAATTGAAAATCTATACGAGCTTATTTGCTTGATTGCTAAATGGATCACAGGCTCTATGGACTGGACCATACTGACGGCTCATACTTAAGTGGATTATTTCTACAACACTCTTCTATGAAATTCTTATAATACTATGGAGAAAAGAATTTTGGGCATGATGTGAACAAGACATCTGACTAAGGAATCACAACATTGATACAACTCTATAGCATGGAACATAGACATATAAATCATAAGCTAGGATAGAATTACTAGGCCTTAGGCAATGGAACTTCTAACTTTCAAGCTTAGCAACACTTATCAAATGGTCCCTCAACTATTCTATTTCCCTTAAACACCATACTAATTTGATTCAACTTAAAATTTTCTTATGGGCATTGATAAATCCATTTACTAAAGTCTAAACTGAACTAAATTCTCTCACCATGATCAAGCCTAACCCAAAATCATAAGATACAATATGCTATCCCATAATACTAGTCTAAACCATATGATTCAATATTCTATGGTCTCTTCTAGAGCTCATACCTTAAGCATAAAATGCCTTACCACTTCAATGACTAACTTTGAACTCTTACTATGGATTCATTATAGCATATTGCATTCCTCCACTTACACCCCATCATGAAATTCAAGCTTATCATTATAACCACATATGAATTTCAAGACAAAACACCCATAAAGGCATACTTCTCATAGTCTCTAAAGCTTTATCAGTAACAACTTTCTTGCACCATGCTTAAGAAGACATACCCAAAATTTTCAACTAACTATGACATATACCAAAGATTTATCTCAATATTCCTTCATCCTCTAACCTTAGATAGAAAATCATAAATAATCTTTCTTAATGAGGGTCATCAATTCCCTCTTATATAAACCATTGCTTAACTATTATCATCACCACTATCTTAACATAGGAAGAGGTCACTAAAGGGCTAACACATAAGGACCTGAAGCACGAAAGAATACTATACATAACTTTGACACTTAACTGAGGCCTGAGGAATAGAATTTCAAAGACATGGATTCATTAAAGAGATCTAAGTTAAGCACGTACATAATAAAATATGAATTTCACTAGTATCATGAGTTCTGAGAACTGATCATACTCTGAAACATGAGTTCATACTTATCATAAGCTATTCAACATAATATTGGAGTTCATATATTTTTGAGGGGTGACTCAAATCATAGAGTAAAACTGTTACTTACTAGGAGTTGAGAATGAACTTGAATACGCATAAAATGTATAAGCATTGGCCTTTGGCATGTACCTATCATACAAAACATGAATTTGGTGTGATAATGATTGAAATCCAAGGAATACGCTAGAGTTAGAAGCGATTACTATCTCATCACAACTCTCATTGACATGTATCACAATCTAATTCTCAAAACTTGAATTGGTTCTTCACTTTACCTTCCCTCTTAGATCAAAGCTGACATTCTAAGCTTGTGGGTCTACTCCATATCCTTGAAACTGAGCTATAATTTCTTCATTCTAATGTCTACACATAAATGTCCACTTACTTAGATAAACTATATTTTGAACTTACTGACTTTATTCTTGGACAATCCTTTTATATACCATCCTTAACTCTCTAGATTAAATAATCATCATCATAGACTTACACTCTGTTAACTCGACAAACATACCTCCCTTACTAAATGCATAATCATAGCCTACCGAGCTCATACTTCTATACTTATATTCTTCCCAAACCATAAGATTCAAAATCATACTTAAAAGACTCAACACCATCTATCCATAACTCCTTAACTTAGCTATTAAGAACAGCATGTACTATATAACTAGCCTTCTTCCACTTAGCAACTCAAGGGTACTACTAACCACACACAACACTTAATAACCTTAGAAATATAATGCAACCCCATATCACCTTAGGCACACCTCTACATCATACTTACAACATCATACTTAATTACGAATAAATGAACTTAAACTCTTGCATACACTATTCAATACTACAAGATCACTTCCATACAACTAGCCACACTAAGTAAGAAATCATTATTTCCACCTTGATGGTCATTCACTATTCAAACTTAATGTATAGGGATAGGCATGATTAACAACCCAACCTCACATACTATTCTCACTTGAAATCTATAAAATAAGACATCAAGAAATACTAGTCCACTAAGCCTCATAATAACAATAATTGATTGTGATAGCATGGTCTATCTTATTATAATAAATTAGTACCTCCTCCTTCTACACATTATGACTATTTACCCATCTATACACCTAAATTTCTTTCATAGCTTTATAAGTTTCAACTAAACTCCTTTCCTACTTCAAGAAAACAACAACCCACCTTAACTAATAACTCCTTCTCTACCTTCCACTAAAATAACACATAAGATATATCACCTCACTACTAACTCGATCATATGTAAAGGTTCACCTATACAATTTTGATTAATCGCCATTCCCAACTTTCTTGTCACTACACTTCTAAACCCACACTTCCAACTATAAAAAAGTTCTACTACTTTTAAATCATAACACTCTAGGTTGTAACATTCCTCGAATGCAAACTCTATTTAACAATCTAGGTTCACACTAGCTCCTCTCATGAGCACTATCTATATTGAGGTGTTAATGTGGAATCTGAATACATATCTTACTATGCCTTAATTGAATAACTCATAAGGATGAGGGAATAACTTTCAACTTCAGGAACTTATAAAGCACTAGCGAGTTCCTCTCAAGCCCCTTGTGTGACTTCTGAAGTTACTAATAGTAAACTTGAGAGCACTATCTTGGGAGAAATTGGAGCTTGCTAATCATGTAATCTCAACTTGCTAACTTGAAAGTTGTTGACCAATTATATTGCTTTTGTAAAGGTGTTGTGGAGAAATCAAAAGGTAGAGGAGGCTACGCGGGAATAGGATGAAGATATAAAGGTCATATATCCTTCTCTATTCATGTCGTCAGATGATGCTATTGGAGGTACCAATTCGAAGTCATCCTTGATCTTCTTATGTTCATGTATTAGTATATATGCCTATATGAAATCCTAAAGTTTTGTGAGTTTTTTCTAATCCATTTATTGTTGTTTCATAAGAGATCTCTTACTGTACATAAAGTTTTAGTCCTTAGCCATCATTTAAAGACAAATGATCTCGAGAGGGAGGGGGAGGGAAGGATATTTCAACACCCAAAAAATTTTAGAACCTTCGTGCATCTTATGTTATATAAATTAGTTTTTTTTTTAAAAATGGCTCACATGTTTGACTCATGATTCATAGGTTGGACTCGTGAGTAGTGAACAGGTTCCACAACTCATGGACCAATTCATGGAAACCTAATTCTGAGAGATTTTTTATAACCCCAGAGTCGAGGCCCTAAACGTGGAAATCACCCAATATTATTACTAGTACGAGTGAACATTATGGAACATTATATGAACATATATCTAACATATCTGATAAAGTAGAAAAATATGAAATAAAATTCCTTAAAGGAGAAATACTTCTATTACTGTTCATTTATATCACTTAATGTCTAGTGAAACTAATAGTAATGATAAATAAGGGTTGAATATCCTAATGACGTTTTTGTTCATAGAATTTGAGAGCCTGAACCTACATCATGAAATGATGAAGCACCAAAGATGGGCAAGACATGGAATGTATTGATATGTAAGATCATACCAGAAAAATAATGAAACATGGAGAAATATTAATGTAAAAGTTCAATCCAACTGATGACAAGATGGAGAAGAATAAGTGCATAAACTAAAGTGATATCTAACAAATTAAGGTAAATTTAAGTCTTAGTTATTTATGGGAGCAAGTGGTGAACTGACATAAACCACCACGAGAGAACATATATTGTGATCTTGACCCAATCATCTAAGCCATACTACACCTTGCTCGGTATAGGACATGCCATGATTTGCCATCAAGGATTCATAATTAGCCTCTTTTAGGACACATGAAAAAAGGGCCATCCGACTTGCGGAATAATCTCAATCCTACGTTAGCAAACATAGTTTTGGATATTTGTCATCTAGACCTATGCCTTATCGGTAATCCAACTAACTGCCTTATGATCATAATGTAATCTTAGTTATTTAAGTTCAAGTTTTTAGCCTTATTAAGCTGATGCTCATAGTTTGTCCCTTTTAGGATCACATATATAATTTGACCATTTTTAGGCACAAAGTCATAGATTTTCCACTTTAGGGCTCATGGCTGAAAATTTTCACCTTAGGTTCACACCTTATGAGTTCTTATCATTTCATAACATGTTCGGGGATTCATTAAGGGTAAATGTGATCATACTTTATGTCATGGCTCATTTTCTGGATTTTATAACATTCAGGGAATTATGAAGAAACTTGATGTATTTTTGTTAAGGGTGAATCAAATCATATAAAAAAATAATATGGAAATTCAAGTAATTATGCTATAGAAAAATAATTAAGAATTTACACCTTTTTGTTGTGAGGAAACGAAAGGAGTTCATAATAGGGATTTTGAAAAGTCAATCATTTATAAAATGTTCAGAATGGAATTAATTCAAGAAAATATTATAGGGTTCGTGGTTCAGATAAAAATAATGGGGGTTTCCAGTTATGATAGTACTACAAAATAATTAGATTTTATATCTTTTAATTAACCGATTGACTATCATAAGCGTGAGAATACATGAATGAGACATAATAAATGATACTAATACCATGATAACATGGCTACTAAATCTAAATACTGATAATATGACATACTGATAACTGATAACATTAGTGACTGTAGCTAACAGTCCTGAATCTGATGGAACTATCTGAGTTTCATACTAAATCTGAGTTGACTATACCTGATAGTCCTGAGATCTAAAGAACTATCTGAGTTCTTTTACTGTGACTGATACTGAAACTGTGGGAGGTAGTTATTTAACCAACATGCCCCTAATATGCCATTATGGTAAAGTTGGGGCCTAATCTGTAACCCCAATTGAAAGGGTGTCAATACCGCGCCATTGTTAAGGATAAGCTATGGGTGACCCTTATCTGATAGTGATCCCTAGAGAGAACGGTGGGACTCATAACTGATGGTGCTTGTGCACCTCATCAACCCTCATCGGACAGTGTTGATGTCTCAACCTATGCTGACTACATAGTTCTAGAATACAAGGATGATTTCTAAGGATCACACCCTTATCTGATAGTGTGTGTCCCCATTCTTGGGTTCGCTCAGTGCTAATTTCTACTCCCATATGATTAGACTCTGAACATGATTAACTGAATTAAACATGGACTGAGTTACTGAATTCTGTTGACTGACGGAATACTGCTAATATTGATAACTGACTGAGTTCATGATATCATGGATATTTCCTGAGTCATAAGACTATCTGAAGTCTAAGGATCATAGCTTGACTAAGAGTATCATGAAACGTGACATGACTCTAGGCATACAACTAATGGTTCTGTTACAAGTACCCCCAGGACTCGATGGAATAAAACTGACATAGCATGAATTACTTGAACACATGACTAACATCATAATCCATAGTACATTTATTAAAGCATTTCATCAAACATGTGATAGTCATAAACTTGTACATACATGGGTATTTCATGATATCATGCTAGTTAGGCACTTTTTCTTCATCTAGGAATTTAATCAAACATATTGTAGCCATAGTACATGTAAATATCATTGTTCAACAATTAAACATCATGGTCACATTCTAGTTTCATCATCCAAGGATTTAGTAATAGGTTTGCATGAATTTATACCTTTAATAATTAAGCCCAGATAGAATTTATGACCCAACAAGGAGTAAAATTTAATTTCTTATTTATCAACATGAACAAGAATAGACCATTCATGAAATCATAAATAAAATCCATACTTGAATTTAGAAAAGGAATTTTTGGACTCCATGGATGAAAAGGGTCCATGAATGAACCCTATGCATACCTGGCTTGAGTTACTTGATGTTCTTGAACTTGAGGGATTTGAATCTCTCAATTCTTGAAGAAGATTTTTGATGTTGTTCTTGAGGATTAATTTTAGAGAGAAACCCTAATTTTATTGTTGAAATAATAATAACCAAATAAGCTGGGGTCGAATATAATAGGGTATATATAGGCGGGTGTAAATGACCAAAATAACCCCCTTAAAATGACTGAAAATAGCTAAACGTTTTATGCGATGGTGGGGTGCGATAGTCCGTCACTTGGTCGAAGGTCCGTCGGACCTCTCCATCGAACGGGACCAGAACTAGGACCTACTGCCTTTGTGCAATGGTGGGGTGTGACGGTCTGTTGGTTGGTCGACGGTCCGTTGGACCTCGCCGCCGTACTCTTTCAGAGAACTGACTCCCTGCCTCAATGCGATGGTGGGGTGCGACGGTCCATCACTGGGTTGATGGTCTATCGGTCCTCACCGTCATACGAATCTTGAAAGTAGGTTCACTACTTTGATACGATAGTTTTGGTTGATGGTCCATCGCTGGTCCAATGGTCCGTCGGCCTGTACCATCGCACCTGGGCAGTTTTCTTGCCTTTTGTATTTTGGACATAACTTCCTCATCTGACATCATATTTTGATAAATTGGTATCGATGGAAATATTATTCAATTTCCTACGTGATAGAAAGTGAAAATCTCAAAAATACCATATGTACAAAAATGGATTTGCATTTTAAATCAAGTTCTAATATCTTTGAGATGATTTCAAGCTAAGAGAAAAAAAGTACGGGTATTACAGATATTCACTAGTTGTTTAACTTAGGGGTCCTACTTTTGGACTTTGAGAATGAAAAAGTAATCGCTCACTAGATGGATAAGTCTTTTTTGGGTGCTAAAGTAAGGGATAAACAAATTAATAATCCCGTACTTATGCAAATTAAAGAGGATGTTGTCCAGCATAAGGTCTTGGATTTTGAGATTGAGGGAAATGGAATCCTATAATGCCCAGAAATACAACCTAGCTGTAACTCGGTGCTCTACACTACGAGTAGTCCCAAGATAACCTCTAAGCCTTCTAACAACTTTGGAACTCATAATAAATGTAAACTTGACATATGAAATCTTGAGATAACTAAATTAACATATTAACTGAAATTCTTAAACTTGGAAATCTTAAAAACAAACACTTTTAAATCAAAAAATAGAAAACAGTCGGATAAGCCTCTACTTCAAACTAAAGAGCCACTGGGACAAGCCCTAGATGACCCAAACTTAATAGAAATCAAATGAATAAATTACTTTATCAATGTCACAGTCTGATAAAATGGGTTCTCAAACTATGAGGTCTCACTAAGCCTTGGGATATAGGTAGAGATGCCCGTAATCAATCACGCTGCTGGAACTGAGCACCAAAACCTATATTATGAAATGATGTAGCACATAGACGTATATGTGGATCAGTACTTTTGGAATGTACTACATGTGGGGGTGAATGCATAAGTAAAACAGTAACTCAATGTGCACTTAGATTTTCAAATAATGCATGCTAAGATTCCATAAAAATTAATATCATTCATGCTACAATTAAAATCATTAAATAAAATAACCACAAGGTTCACATTTTTCACAAATATCATGAGTTTCATAACTTTCCAGATTCAAGAGACTTTCATCAAATCATAAGGGTTAGTGAAATTCATTCAATTTTTGAAATATACAGAAGTTGAGAGTTTATTCAAGATTTTTTCAAACAACTTACTAAAATAACTCTATTCTTTGATAAACATAGAAAATTTTGCACCCTAATTTGGATGAGAGTAAATGGAACTAAAAGAGAACAAATTCCAAAAGAAACATGTAAGTAATAGTCATACATACCCCAAATCATTAGAGGAACTTAGTGATCATCAAGAAGGGAACTAAGCTTGATTCTTGAGCCAATTCTCTTAGATTTCTTAAGCTTGAATTTGAGAGAAAGGAAAGAGGTGTTAAGGGATTAAAAAACATTTGAAACTGATACAGAAAGTGGTTTTAAAACATATTAGAGGTTATGGGAAAAGGAAAGGATGAAATCACCCCTCCAAGAATGTAAAAAAGAATAGAAACAAATAGAAAATTTTTGTCTGGTATAGAGTTGTTCTGACTATTCTTAGTGAAACACATGTAACCTTTTACTCGACGCTCGGATCAATGAGTTGGTGGTTTCATTTGAAAGAAGTCTCAAAAATATTGAATTTGATAGGTATGGGTCATGTATCTCTAAATATTATATGGGAAATGCTTGTTTAAATTTGATATTTGTATGCCCCTATAAAAAAACTTAATTATTAAAGGACCTTTCAACTCAAATTTGTTTTAAAGATTTCTTATGACCTTAATTCATATTCAATACCCCCACCCCACTTAAGACATTACCTTTACACCTAGATATAATAATTTTTCTAGATTCAGGTCTAAGTAGATAGGAAGAGCGGTCCAATTTATTTTTTGCTAGCTCAAATGTTGTTCATGGATAGAAGGAGAACTTACATGGGAATACTAACATAATATAGTATCTTTTGAAGTATTTCTTAATTATATGAACTTTCCCAACATGTGGAGCTTCGTAACAAGCCATGGAAGAAACATAGAGGAACGAGTCATGGAATACATGAGACTTAATATAGATATGTCCTAGGAAATGAGTTTCATAGGGAATAAATATAACAACATATGACATAAATTTAAGTATGAGCTATAGGGGTATATTAGTTATCTGAATAAGATTTATAGAGCATGCATTACAAGACGAAGACTTGGACATAAGTCCCATTTGATCTAAAGTTACATTAACTTAAACAGGGGTGCATTAGATATAAGAATAAGAATATTTTCACCTCTAATACTTGTATCATTGGATCTTTGCTAAAACTTTCAAATATATCTTCCCCCCAAAATATTACACTTCATTATTTCCAAATTAAACTTCTCACATGGGCACATACAAGTTCAAAATTCTGATTCTAACAACACATTCTTACCATGTCCAAGCCTACTTAGAGGTATAATATGCCACACCTAAAATAATCATGCTAGTTTGAATTTCAATATTCCATA
Source organism: Capsicum annuum (assembly GCF_002878395.1). NCBI lineage: Eukaryota > Viridiplantae > Streptophyta > Magnoliopsida > Solanales > Solanaceae > Capsicum > Capsicum annuum. The sequence goes on along the minus strand of NC_061119.1, from coordinate 201,532,441 downwards.
ATCTATTTCCCTTTAGGAAGATTTATCTAGATTGTTGATTTTCTCTTAGTCTAAAACTAAACAAGGTATCTTTTGCATCTATAGTTATACCCAAGGACACTACTTTTTATCATCATGAAAACAACAATCCTCAAAATCTAATCAAGAAGTCAAAAATTACATAGGATATTTAGACACATAGGTATCAACGTGATATCCAAGCTCATCACTATAACTACTTCATAGTTTCTTCCCAATTTATAATATATAAAAAGAAAAATCCTCTCTGTCTACCTCAAAAACTCTATGACCTGCAACTTTATATATTTCTACCAGGGGACACACCATATGAATTCGTAGTTATTTTATGTATTCCAACTAGTAGACACACCATATGCATTCATCTAACTACTATGCATTAATCTAACTATTACATATAGCTAATCCTCATCTTGCACTTCATCCATTCTTATGATCTTAAATGGACCGATACACTGCAACTATCACAACAAGGAACATCTACTCACTCCTATCCAACCATTACTCAGCTGATATCACACAACTGTCATGTCATAAGAAATACCACTAAAGGACAAGAATATGAGCATCAGGAATAGAAGGGATACTGCTCAATCACTACCAATACTTATTGTGATCTTGATAAAAAGATGTGGACCATGAATAAAGTATAATAGTCATGAATATTTCATATATAAAATACATAAATTTTGAATAGAGAGTCATTCTAGGCATAGGCATGACATAGAACAAGCTAGGAACATATCATAAAATATGGTTTCTTAGGACCAGACCTAGAGAATGGGTTCATGGATCAGAAATATAGTACCTAGAACCTGTATTCCTAAAATCTAGAGTAAGATTAAGATTGCAGAGTGAAGCTATTTTCATATTCAAGGGTTAAAGAATGGTCATCAGTTGGCATATAAAATTTGGATCTTAGACATATGTATGGCATGAATGTGTAAGACATAAGTAGAGTGTCATCTTGGTTGAATTACATGGAATATGCTAAAATAAAAATGTATCATAATGGAACTCATCATATCTTTTTTCTAGAACCCCTTACTATCTACATCTCAAGTCTTAATTTGTTTTTGTTATCCTATTATCTCCTTCTTAGGTCAAAGTCGATATTTAAAGTTTGTGGACCTATTCTCATATTTGAGCTATCATCACCTTACTCCCACTGATAGACTATATCTGCAGGTACACAACCCTTGCTAAGACTTCCACCTGATATACTTTCTTAACTTTCTCTAGCTTCTGCAGTCATTATTATATACTTATGATCTCATTATTATTTATAACCACTTCATGTATACCCGGCCTTTTCTTTTTATTCTACTAACATCACATCAATAGATTCATATCTATCCAATTCAATAAAAATTAAAATTATACTAAGAGGCTCCAGATTGTCTATTTATAATCCTCTCAATTCAGCTCTCAAGAACATCATATAATACATACTTAACCTTCTCCACATTTTAAAAATTCAAGGGTAACTAGGTATTCATACTAGATAATAACTTAGAATCTCATATAGCAACATACTACCCTGGGTATCCTTTTTATAAAACTTGGGACTCTTATTTATCTAAGGAATCACTTAGAATTCACTATTTATCCCTATTTCAATATATATATATATATATATATATATATATATATATATCATGTTTGCATATTCACACTTCTCATAAATTATCAAACTTAAACTCCTCCACACAATTAATCAAGCCTACTATCTCTATTTCCTAAAACTAGTGTTATCACTATCATACTACCATTCTTTTAAGTTGTGGTTGTCTAAAGTTCAATCTTAGTGTCTAGTGTTAATCGTGAATGCCAACATTATCAAATTATAATAATCTAAATTATAGAATATAAAGAAAATCAAGAACCAGTAGTCCATCAAAAGTTCATGACAAGATAGTCAACCTAAATCACACTATCTATCTCATTTCAACCTACAAACACCTTCTCCTACACAACATTTCCATTACTGCCTACTGACACATTGGTGAACCTTAATAAACTTCTTACCTAGACTGAGTATACTTCTATGTCATATTATCCAATATTCCTTTCTCTAGTTACTACCATCAGATCTATACCAAACTTATTACACCTTAGTCAACATCTAAAGGTACCCTATTACTCAATGGATACATGACTCTAGATACATGCTTTAATTAATTTACTATCCACTTTTAGGCTAATAACTTCTGAATTCATATTTCTAGATCTAGAATACATCTACTACTTATGATTTACAAGCCTCCAAATCACACAATATCTCAGGTGCTAATACAATTCAAGCACTGAAATACATACCTTCTTGCTAAAGGTGTCATTGGTAATAAGGTTTAAAAAAAATAAAGGAAGTCTGATACTACATCTTTATTTGGCATAGGCACATGATTAATATGGACGCATGTGCATTATTTTTAATTAATAGGCTTAAATACACTAATGGTCTCTTCTTAATCCCTCATACAGCCTCGTAACATTTTGTTGGATCTATCAGAGAGATATAAATCAATAGGAATTTGATCTTTAATGTTTCTACCACCTCAAAGGTGAGGCATAGTGAGATGAATTAGAACAATGCATGAATTTGCATAAGTTTCTTTGGGGAAGCTCTATTGCATGATCTAGAATATGAAAGAATAGAAGCATTTCCTAAATACCTTGCAATCTCTAAATTATAAGTTTGGCATACTTCATACTCGTAATTAGGACTCTACTAAAGATGGCTTCATAGACACCCTAGTATACTTAAAATCCGTGCTCTAATACTAAGTTTGTTATGCCTTGAGTCAAGGCCCTGGACATGGCATACACCCATACTGTTGCTAGTACGAGCAAATATTATAGCACATTACATGAACGTACATCTACCATATTGAATGAAGAAGAAAAACTATGAAATAAAATTCCAATAAAGGAGAAAGAATTTTATTAATGTTAATTTATATCACTTAATTTCTAATGACAACAATAGTCATGATAAATAAGGGCTGAAAATTATGAAATCTATCTAATGACTAAACTAGTCAATGAAGCCTGTAATGAGTAATAATAATAGTTGAGATAAGGTCTAGAAAATCCCCAATATTAAAATAAATACAAGAAAAGATCATTGTATCTAAAATTTTCCCAGATAGAAAGAAGTCACACCAATGACAGAAGATAGAGATCCTAATAATGCTTCTGGTCATGGACTTTGAGAGCCTGAACCTATATCATGAAGTAATATAGCGCCAAAGACGGTGATTATATAGAATGTATTGGTATGTAAGACCGTACCAAGAAAATAACAAAACATGGAGAAATATTAATGTAAAAGTTTATTCTAAGTGACGAAAATATGAAAAAGAATAAAACCATAAACTAAAGTGATATCTAATAAAGTAAGGTAAATTTAAATCTTAGATATTTGTAGGAGAAAATGGCAGATCGGCTTAAACCACCATGTGATCGCATGTAGTCTGATATCGTCTCAATCAACTAATCCATCCTATGCCTCATCGAGCGTACGACATGACATTATATGATTTACTATCAAGGATCCATAATTATCCTCTTTTAGGACACATGCAAAAAGAATCATCTGAATATTGGAATAATCTCTATCCTTTGTTGGTAAATGTAGTTTCGAGCATTTGTTATTTTGACCTATGCCTTCTCTATCAATCAAATAATTCTGTTATGCTCATAACATTATCTTATTTATTTATGTTTAAAGTTTTAGCCTTATTTGGCTGATGCTCATAGTTTGGCCTTTTTACGCTCACATATATGTAATTTGACCATTTTTATGTACAAAGTTATAGATTTGCCACTTTAGGGATCTTGCTTGAAAATTTCCATATTAAGTTCACATATCATGAGTTCTTGTCATTCCATAACATGTTTGGGCATTCATTAAAGCTAAATGTCATCATACTTTATGTCATGGATCATTGTCTAGCTTTTATAGCATATAGGGGAATTATGAAGTAACTTGATGTACTCTTATTGAGGGTGAATCATATCATATCAAAGTGTGAAAATTCAAGTTATTATGCTATAGAAAAATAATTAAGAATTTACACCTTTTAATTATGAGGAAACTAAAGGAGCTCCTAATAAGTATTACCAAACGTCCATCATTTATCAAAGGTTCAAATTAGGGATATATCAAGAACATATTATAGGGTTCAAGGTTCATATAAAAATAAAGGTGGTTTCAAATCAATATACCTATGTGACATGCTATAGAGGATTCCAAACCTATTTATCTGTTTTGTGAGTTTTTTGGATATTTGTTGAGTTTTCTCCATATTTTAAAAATTTGAGTGTTCAAAGAAAAATAAAAATTCACCACATTTAAACTCTATTTATTATGTAATAAAAGAAAAAAAATATTTGATGTAACTCATCTATTTAATTTCTACTAATAATATTTGTAACTCTCAAACTATTCATGATTTTATATTTATGACCCCTAAATATTTAATACAAAATTTAATGAGACCTTATGGTATTCCTTTATTTTTATGTATATAAATTTATATTTTTTGTTTCGTGAGATTCTATCCAAGGTCACCCTTCATTTTCACTATTATATTCATGCTTTTGCTTGTTTTGAAAAGAAAAAGAAGACTTTTGAATGGTGATAGGCTTGTGAAAGTAGATATCGAGACATTAATGTATTCATTCCGTTTTTTCTTTCTATAGAATTTCATATGTTTTATTTCATGCGATTTTACCCAAGGTTATTCTTCATTTTCACTATGATGTTTATGTTTTTTTTTAGCTTAAAAAAAGAAAAAGATGCTCTTAAATAGTGAAAGGCTTGTGGAAGTGGATATCGGCAGAGCTCGAACATTTGATTTCAGCTTTCTTTTTATTGTTCAACTAATGACTAAAAATATAATAATATGCGTATCGTCTTATTTTTATATCTATATATGATGCCTCTTAAGTTCTATTTTTAAGTCTATAATTTCTTTTGGTTAAATGAATAACTTTGTAGTTGAAAATTTCCTAATTATTAATTAAGTTTTTTATTTTATAATTGATTTTTTAGGCTTATGGAAGTACATACCAAGACATTAATGTATTCATTTCATTTTTTTTTATAGAAGTTCATAGATTTTATTTCATGCGATTTTACCGAAGGTTATCCTCCATTTTCACTATGATATTTATGTTTTTATTTCACTTGAAAAAGAAGACGATGTTATTAAATGATTAAAGGCTTGTGGAAGTGGATATCGGCAAGAACTTGAAAAATTATGCATTGATTTGATCATTCTTTTTATTTTTTTTAATTAATGATTACAAATATAACAATATGTGTATTGTCTTATTTCTTTATCTATATATGATGCCGCTTAAGATTAATTTTGAAGTCTATAATTCCTTTTGGTTCAAATGAATAATTTGTAGTTGAAAATTTATGAATTATTAATTGAGTTTCTTAATTTATAATTGATTTTTTTAGGTGTCTAGTTTATTTGCTGTAATGCCCCTGAGTTTGTACCCGGACGCTACACGGTGCTCATAATCCCGAATGACCATAAGTTAACCCATGACTGGTACCTGGTATAATATCTGAATAATAACACTGTAATAACTACAAAAATTAGGCGGAAACATGCCATTGTTCAATTTTGAATAATAAATCTGAATGCGGTATCACAATACCAAAACTGAACATAAATACTAAAATCTAAAACAACTGTCTGAAAAAGCTCTAGTCTGGAAAGCCTCTCAACTGTCTGAAATGTAGAGTTAATTGGACAATTCCCCAACTAAATCCATTTACTGAAACAAACTAACATACTTTAAATAATAAGCATGTCCTCGAACTATGAGGACTCACCACTACTCTGAAAGTTGAGAATCTGATATGCTAAGGGTGCTCTGGAGCTCATGCATCTGAACCTATGATATAAGACATCATAGCACAAAAGAAAGCGTGTGTCAGTACTTTGAATGTACTAGTATACTCAGTGAGGTAGGCTGAAATGCAAGGGTTCGTATACATGAACAATACTAAGTGAATAACATGAGTATGACTGAATCAGAGTTCATGCATGAATACGTAGATTGTAATTGAGATCGTGGTAACATTGAATACCGAGTCTGAATACTGATTAACTAGTTTTGGAGTTTACTGGTATTATATTACTGATTATCTGAAAGACTATATCTGATAGTGATGAATTCTGTGGAACTATAATGAGTTTCGTACTAAGATGAGTGACTATATCTGATAGTCCTGAACTTGTAGAACTGAACTGAGTACCATTCTAAGATTGAGACTACAACTGATACTATGGAAGGTAATCATCTAACCGACATATCCCTCTCTAAACTGATTGGAGTCCAAACTGTAACCCCTGTTGGAAGGGTGTCAATATTGTACCATCGATAGAGACAAGGTGTAAGTTAACCTTCTCTGATAGAAAGATCTTTCGTTAACCCTCGCTGTTAGGATAACTCAAATGAGATGTATCAACCCTCATAAAATCTGGCAGAAAGATATCTCAACCTACGCTGGCTACGTAGTTCTATAATGCAGGGATTGCTATTAAGGGTCAAACCCTCTGCTGGTAGGAATGCCTCCATCCCTGGAATTGCTTGGTGCTAAATGCTACTCCCAACTGAATAAAAACTGAACTGATCTCCTAATTCATACTAGTATGGCCTAAACTGAGCTATTATTAAGTTCCATTGACTGACGGAATACTACTGAATTCTATTAACTGACTGAGTTTACTGAGGTCTGAACTGAATACTGGACTAGGCTGGACTGATACTGAGTTCACTAAAGATTCCTGAATCTATACTAACTGAATTCTACTGATCGTGACATAACTGATACTGTTCTATGACTGACCATCGCTCTAGGTACATGGATACATTTTTAGGTATTGATACCCCTAGGACTCGATAGCATAAACTAAGAGACATGTCACAAACTTGAAACATGTAAGCTAAATACTTGATCATCATCATTCATTCATTGGGGTATTTTAACAAACACTTGAATGGCATGAACTTGAATACATGCTAAAAAGATATGATTTCACTATTCAACTCACATGCTTAATTCATCAATCACTTAAAAGGCATAAAATATACACATAATACTAATTATCATGTGATCACAAAATTCCAAATGCCAAATTCACAATTTGAAGGCTTTATCATGTTTTCACATGATAACACACATAAATTAATTAACCCCACCTAAAACTTATCATAAAACATGGATTTGAAATCCAATTAATTATTATAATCATGAATATTATCAAACCCAACATAGAATTCATGAAATTCATACACTTGAAGTTTAAAAATGGTTTCTTGGACTCCAAGGGTGAAAGGAACCCTTGGATGAACACTTTACATAACTTAGTGCCTAAATTCTAGAAAATTGATGGTGTGTTCTTGAATTCTTGATTTCAAATTTAAACACCTAGGGTTTTGTTTTTGAGCAATTTTGAGAATGAATGAGTATAATTGCTCTCTAAAGTGTTTAATTTTGTATTTTGGGGGCTGAAGATTGAGGGAAAAGGACCCAAATACCCCCAAGTATGCGGTCTTTTAAAGACTAAAAATGTGTTACCACCGCGTAGGCGATGCTCCATGTAGTTGGTATCGTTGCGATAGCCAATGCACCACGTCTAGTTCACCTCAATTCACTAGAATTGCACTGAATATGGGGAGAAAATCATCCATCGGTGCAGTGCGTTAAGATCGCGTCGACCCATTGTTTTGGACACTAAAACATGGTCCAAATGAGGTCTAAAAAATCTAAAACTTATTCGGGAACAACTATTGACCTCCTTGATCATCAATTAACTCAAATATTAATATTTAATGGACATAAAGTCACAAAATAGGATTTCCAACATTTGAAGGCTAAAATGACACTAAGTCTAAATGCTTAGCTAGTATTTTCTAAGTCTGGGACCCCTTGACAAGCTTAAAAGACTGAATTAAGCTAAAAAATTTCTGGGGTCTTACAATATCTCCCCCTTGGGAACATTCATCCTCGAATGTGATTGGCTAAGCTGAGAATGTTGGTAGACTGACTTACTTACTGGACATGAACATCTGGAACATGACTATATAACTGATATTACTGATATACTGAATTATCATACTAAACATGAATATCTGATGCCTGAGTACATGACTGAGTTGATTCATGAATACATGACTAAGATTACTAGTAAGCTGAGTTTCTCATACTGAACATGCATATCTGATGCAAAAATACATGACTGAACTAACTCATGAATATATGACTGAACATACAATGGTACTGATACCAAATATGTAATGGACATCTGAGCATGAAACTGAATAAGCTTAAGAAAAACTATTACCTTGAGCTGAGTTTAGAATAGAAGAGAAGAGGTGAGGATACTTGGTCCGCCATAGAACTTTGACTAGAGGAAATTTTTTGTTCCTCTATCTATGAATCTGATAGTCAAGAATTTCGACTGGAATCTCTTCATAAGAGAGGCTTTTTTGGATATCTATGCCCTTAATAGGGACTATGACTGCTGGGTCACCTATGCATTTTTTAGCAAGGAGACTGTAATGCCCCGATTTGTTGAACCGAAATGCCACACGGTGCTCATGGCCCCAAAGGACCACAAACTAACCCATGACTAATATCAATACCTATACACTACATAATATAACATAAAAATGCAGAAACATCCACTGAAAGTCCATAAGGTTCACAACTGAACATAATCTGAAATATATGATATTTGAGTGGGGTAATGGAATACCCAAAACAAAATAATAATACTGAAATCATGATAGTCTGGATCTAGTCTGAGTCTATTCTGAAATCCTCTACTCTGAATAAGGAGTTGATGGGACATGCCCCAAACTAACTCCAGATTATAAGCTAATCAATGTAATAATAAAGAAATAATCATGTCCTCGAAGGATGAGGACTCACTTCTGACTCTAGCTGCTGAAAAATTGGGATCTACTACTGATCTGGAGCACGTGCCTCTGAACCTATGGTGTAACATAAAAGAAATCACCATAGCGCAAATACGTCAGTATATATGTACCGAGTATACATGTGAGGTAGGTTAAATGCAATGGTTCACATGTATGAATAATGCTAATTGACTGCCTAACATAAACATGAGAATACATGCATAAATACGTAACTTTAACTGAAAACGTGATATCGTAATTTACTGAGTCTAAATAATGATAATATAACATGACTGATAACATGAATGACTGAATCTAAATGTGACTGATGACGTGGGCAATTGTATCTGATAGCCCTAAATCTGGTGAAACTATCTAAGTTTCATACTGTATCTGAGTTGACTATATTTGACAGTCCTGAAATTTGAAGAACTATCTGAGTTCTATTACTGAGACTGATTGACAGTGACTGACAGTCCTAGTTCTGTAACATGAAAATCTGGGAAGTAGTATCTAACCGACATGCCCCAAAGGTGCTAAAATAGCTGAACAACGGTCAAATCTATGTCCTGATTGGAAGGGTGTCAATACCGCTCCACTGGAAAGGACAACATGTGAGTAACCCTCATATAACAAGTAACTCTAGTGAGAATGGTGGGAACTCTCATATAACAGGTTAATCCACCTCATCTACCCTCATATAGAAGTCTACGATATCTCAACCTATGCTGGCCACATAGTTCTGGAATGCAAGGATTGCTTCTAGGAATCACACCCTCACATAGAAGGTGAGTTCCCATCCTTGGGTTCACTTAGTGCTAATCCCTACTCCCATCTTAATAGACACTAAACATGAGGAACTAAAACTAATCATGAGCTAAGTTACTGAATTCTGTTGACTGATGGAATACTATTAATATCTAAAACTGTCTGAATCATGAGATCATGGAGATGTTTCCTGAGTCATAAGACTATCTGAAGTCTGAGAGTTCATAGCTTGACTGAGAGTATCGTGAAACATGATATGGCTCTAGGCACACAGCTAATATTTTGGGTACAAGTACCCCCAGGACTCGATAGAAGGAAACTGACATAGCATGTTTTACTTGAAGACTTGACTGACTTCATAATACGTACTACATTCATAAGAGAATTTCATCAAATATGTAATGGGCATCAACTTGTACATACTTAGGGATTTCATAATATCATGCTAGTTAGACGATATTCCTTCATCTAGGCATTTAATCAAACACATTGTAGTCATGGTACACATAAACATCATTATTCAATTCTAAATTCCTCATTCAAGGGTTTGAATCTTAAGGTTGCATGAATCTATGGCTATAGTAATTAATCCCACATAGAAATTATCAACAATCATGCACTACAATCCAATTTCATATTTATCAACATAAAAATGAGCATCCAAATCATGAAAGCATATAGAAAAATCCATAACTAGAGTTTAGAAAAAGATTCTTGCACTTCATGAATGAAAGGGGTCCATGAGTGAACACTATGCATACCTGGGATAATGTTCTTGTAACTTAGAGAAGTGAAAATCCCTGAATTCTTGAAGAGGATTGTATTGTGTTCTTGAGATTAAATTTAGAGAGAAACCCTAATTGTATTTGTGAAATAATGATGGATAAAGTGGCTGAAATCGTGAGTAAATGGGTATATATAGACGGGTGCTAAATTTCCAAAATACACCAGTTAAAATGACCTGGAACAGCTAAACATGCTATTCGATGGTGGCCTCTGATGGTCTGTCGGACCTGCGATGGTCTGTCAGGCCATACCGTCAGACTTGGACAGAACCTACTATCACTGGACATATCCGATGGTGGACTCCGATGGTCCGTTGGGTCATGCCATCGGACAGGAACAGAAATTGTATCCACTGCCTCCGTTCGATGGCGGTCTCCGACAGCCAGTCAGACTACCAAAGGCAAGTCGAGTTTGCCATCTGAACGGTGTAACAGGACTATTTCCATATAATGTCCATAACTTCCTTATCTGACACTGGATTTTGATGAAATTAGTATCGATGGAAAGCTTAAACAATTTCCCACGTGATGGAAAGTGAAAATCATAAAAATACCACTTTTATAAAAAATAATTCATATTTCAAAGAAAGTTCAAAAATCCTGGTGATGATTTCAAGCTAAGAAAAGGCACGAGTATTGCAATATCTCCCCCTTGAGAATATTTGTCCTCGAATGAGACTAACTGAGAGGGGAACAATAATTGAACATGAACTGAACATGAATAACTAGAACATGATCTCATGACCGACGTGACTGAACATAGCATAGTGAATATGTAAGACTGCGCATGCATATCTAATGCACGCGTAACTGATTCATGAATGCATATTGAGTGTTCTAAAGAACCAAGTCTTTCTCACAATGAGAATGCATGTCTGATGCATAACTATGCAACTTCTCTGATACATGAATTCATGACTGAATATGCAATGGTGGTTGACACCAAGTTTACCATGGGAAAATGGACATGATTTTGAATACTAGGTTAGTGATGCACACTAATTGTGAAATTGAGTGAGCATTAGAAGAATGTTACCTTGAGCTTGATCTAAATTAGAGGGGAAGAGGTGAGGATACTTGGTATGTATATCTTCTTCTGCTTTCCAAGTAGCTCCCTCAACGTATTGATTTCTCCAAAGAACTTTAACTAGAGGGACTTTTTTGTTCCTCAATCTATGAGTCTGATAGTCTAGGATTTCAACTGGGATCTCTTCATAAGAGATGCTATTCTGAACATCTTGGCTCTGAATAGGGACTACGACTGATGGTTCACCTATAAACTTCTTGAGCAAAGACACATGAAATACTGGATGAACTAAGTCTAGATCTAAGGTACTTCGAGCTCATAAGCTACCTTGCCAAAATGACTGAGAATCTTGAAGAGACCGACATATCGGGGACTCTGCTTTCCCTTCTTGCCGAATCTCTTCACTCCCTTCATGGGAGAGATTTTGAGGTAGACATTATCACCCACCTCAAACTTGAGATCTTTTCTACGAATATCTACATAAGAATTCTGTCGGCTCTAAGAAGCCCGGAGTCTTTCTCTGATTAGCTAAACTTTCTCTAAGGCGTCGAATACTAGTTAGGACCTATGGAGAACTTCGAATAGAGATCTATATCTCCTACCATAGAGAACTTTGCATGGATCCATCTGAATACTAGAATGATAGCTATTGTTGCATGCAAACTTAATCAAAGGCAAGTGGTCATCCCAACTACCCTTGAAATCAATTGCACACGCCCTTAGTGTATCTTCTAAAGTTTGAATAGTCCTTTTTACTTGACCATCTATCTGAGGATGGAAGGCTATACTAAGATGAACTTGGGTACCAATACCTTTTTGGAATGCTTTCCAAAAATAAGAGGTGAATTGGGTACCTCTGTCTGAGATACTGGTTATCAAAACACCATTCTATCTGACCAGCTCCTTGATGTAGAGATCGGCGTAATCCTCGGCTGAATAAGAGGTATGAACTGAAATGAAATAAGCTAATTTGGTCATTCTGTCTATAATGACACAAACTGAATCATGCTGAAGAAGAGTTCAAGGCAAACCCATCACGAAGTCCATGTTTACAATTTCCCACTTCCAAGTAGGACTACTGAACTCCTGCATAGGACCACTAGGCTTCTGATGCTCTATCTTAAGTTGTTGATGAGTAGAACACTTATCCACAAACTCTGCAATATCTCTCTTCATCCCACTCCACCAATAGATCTCCCATAAGTCGCGGTACATCTTAGTGTACCCTAGATGAATTGAGTAGCGCGCACTATGTGCTTCCACAAAAATTTGCTGCCTTATGTCATCTACACCTGGAACACATAGATGACCCTGACAATGAAGGATGCCATCTCTCCCTTGGGAGAAAACCTCTATTTTTTGATTCTGAACAGACTCTTTTAGCTTGACAAGGTTAGGATCCCTATCTTACTTTTCCATCACCTCGGAAACTAGAGATGACTTTGAACTAATCTAAACACATATGCCGCCCTCTAAGGAATTGACTAAGCGAACGCCTAGTTTGGTAAGCTGTTGGACTTCCTGGACTAACTTCTTCATACTATTATCAACATGAGAAATACTACCCATAGATAGTCTACTGAGAGTGTCGACCACTAATTTCATGGAAGAGATTTTCAGATACACAGTCACCAATCTCAAACTTTAGATCCTTTCTTCACACATCTGCATATGATTTCTGTTGGCTCTGAGCTATCTTAAGGATTTCCTTTATCAACTAGTCATTTTCTAAGGTATCAAATATAAAATTAGGACCTACCATTGTGGCCTCACCCACTTCAAACCAAACAATAGAAGATCTACATCTCCTCTCATAGAGCACCTCAAATGGTGCCATCTGAATGTTGGAATAATAACTGTCGTTATATGCGAATTCAATCAAAGACAAGTGGTCATCCCAACTAACTTTAAAGTCTATCGCACATGCTCACAACATATCTTCTAAGGTCTGAATGGTCCTTTCTTCTTGACCAATTTTCTGAGGATGGAAGGTTGTACTGAGATGAACTCAGGTACCAAGACCCTTTTGAAATTCTTTCTAAAAGTGAGAGGTGAATTGGGAACCTCTATTAGAGACAATGGATAATAAAATACCGTTCAATCTGACCAACTCCCTAATATAGAGTTTGATGTAATCCTCAGCTGAATAGGAGGTATGGACTAGTAGAAAATAAGCTAATTTGGTCATCCTGTCTACAATGACCCAAGCTGAATCATGCTGATGACGAGTACGAGGCAAACCCATCACAAAGTCCATGTTCACTTCTTCCTATTTCTATGTGGGAAAACTGAACTCCTGCATAGACCCACTAGGCTTCAGATACTCAATCTTAACCTACTAATATTTTTAACACTTAGCCATAAACTCTGTGATATATCTCTTCATCCCATTCCACTAATATATCTCTCTTCACCGACCTTGGTATCACAATACAACATCTCCCCCTTAGGAGAAAACCTCTACCTTCTGATCTATGACTAATTCCTTCAACCAGACTAGACTGGGATCCTTAACCTGCTTTTCCTTCACTTCGGAAACTAGGGATAATTCTGAGCTACTCTGCACCCATATACTACCTTCTGCTGAATCGACTAAGCGAACACCTAGTCGAGCTAGCTGATGAACTTCCTAGGCTAACTTCTTCTTAATGTCCTCAATATGTGCAACACTACCCATAGACATTTTACTGAGAGCGTCAGCCACTACATTGACCTTGCCCAGATGATACGGGAAACTCATATTGTAGTCTTTCAATAACTCTAACTACCTTCTTTGATGAAGGCTGAGGTCTTTATGAGAGAATACATATTGCAGGCTCTTATGATTAGTGAACACATCAAAGTGCACACGATACAAATAGTGCCTTTAAATCTTTATGGAGAATACAACAACTGCTAATTAAAAATCATGAGTAGGATAGTTTTTTTCATGAGTCTTAAGATGTCTAAATGAGTAGGCTATGAACTTACTTCTCTGCATAAAAAAAAACCCTAACCCGACTCTGTAAGTGTCACAATACACAACAAAGCTGTCGGAACATCTGGTAGGGTCAAAACTGGAGCTGTAGTGAGTCAAGTCTTCAACTCTTGAAAATTCTTCTCACATGAATCTAACCACTGGAATTTGACTTTCTTCTAAGTCAATCTAGACATAGGTGATGCAATAGATGAAAATCCCTCAGTGAACCATTGGTAATAGCTAGATAAGCCCAAGAAAATCCTAATATCTAATAGAGAGATGGGTCTAGGCTAGTTCTCACTGCCTCAATCTTTTGAGGATCAACTTTAATGCTATCACCAGAAATGATATGGCAAAGAAAAGCTACTGACTTTAGCCAAAATTTGCACTTACTAAATTTAGTGAATAGCTAATGGTTTTTGAGAGTCTGTAACACTGTTGTGGGGCGGTCTGCATGATCATGTTCACTACAAGAGTAGACAAGAATGTCATCTATGAAGACTATGACAAACATGTCCAAATACTGCTTAAACACACAGTTTATCAATTCCATGAAAGCTGCTGAGGCATTGGTAAGACCAAAGGATATGACTAAGTATTCAAAGTGACCATATCAAGTTTTGAAGGCTATCTTCAAGATTTCACATTCCCTGACCCAGAGCTGATGATAGCCTGATCTGAGGTCTATCTTAGAAAAGTAACTGGCACCCTAAAGTTGGTCAAATAAGTCATCGATTCTGGAAAGTGGATACTTTTTCTTGACCATGACTTTATTTAGATGACGGTAATCTATAAACATTCTGAGAAAACCGTCTTTCTTATGCATGAATAAAATTAGTGCGCCCTACGGGGACACACCGGGTCTGATAAATCCCTTATCTAAGAGATCTTTTAACTGCTCTTTAAATTCTTTAAGTTCTGCTAGAGCCATTTTGTATGGCAGAATTGATATGGGATGAGTATCTGAGAGAAGATCAATTTTGAAATTAATTTTCCTTTTGGGAGAAACTCCGAGAAGATCTTCAGGAAACACATCTGGGAATTCACATGCTACTGACCCTAATTCAAGATTAGTGGTTTCTGAACTAGATTCTTGGACTCGAACGAGATGGTAAACACATCCCTTATATATCATTTTTCTAGTCCGAAGGTAAGAAACAAGCTGACCCCTAAGTGATGAAGTACTACCTCTCCACTCTAGGATGGGGTTTATTTGAAAACTAAAATTGGAAGATTCTATTTCTATAGTCGATTGAGGCATAGCAGAAATGAAGCCAATTCATGTTGAGAATGACATCAAAATTAGTTATCTCTAATTCGACTAAGGCTACTGAAGTGACTTTCTGAGATACCATAATCGGACAGTTTATTTATACCCATCGGGCTATGATAGATTTTCCTACTAAGGTAGAAATTGAGAAGGGATCTACTAGAATTTTAGGAATGACTCTGAAATTAACTACTATATATGGAGTAACAAAAGACAAAGAAGCTCCTGGATCTAGAAAAGCATAAACATAAAAATGATAAACTTGTAATGTACCAGAGACCACATCAGGAGAACTTTCCCGATCCTGTTGGGACTGAAAAACATAAAGTCTATTTGGGCGTTGCCCACTGGTGGCACTAGAAGAAGCACCCTGCTGATTCAAGCGACCGGATTGAGGTGGGGAACGATTATGCTGACTCTGCAAACCTACTAGCGGACACTATCTGACCCTGTGTCCTGGTTTGCCATATCCAAAACACACATCACTGCCAGCTCTGCAGATACCCTGGTGGTTTCTGCCATACTTCTGACAAAGAGGATTGGTTTGGGCACTGCTAACACTACCCTAATGTTTATGGACTAATGCCCTATCCCTATTGATGTCTCTGAATTTTGGAACAGGAGCACTGGATGAGGATGGAGCTAGAACTGAGGATTTTAGGCAAAACTTGGAACGATTCCCACCCTCTGACTTACGCTGAGTGAAACTGAAACTGCCTGTTCTTGTTTTTTTATTCCCCCTCTCTTTCTTTTTATTCTTGGCCTCCTCTATTTTCTGAGCATGGACCATGATCCTGGCTATGTCTATCTCCTTAATAAGTATTGCAGTCCTATACTCCTTGACCATGCTGCTAGATACTCCTAACATAAACTTACTCATCTTCACTCTGTTATCTACTACAATATGCAGGGCATGTATGGATAACTGAGTAAACTTAAGAGAATAATCTTATACTGTTATGTTGTCCTTCTTCAGGTTTATAAACTCCAAAACCTTTGCTTCCCTTAACTCTATCGAAAAGAACCTATCCAGAAAAGCAACTGCAAACTTCTCCCATTTTATGGACCCTGTATCTGCAACCCTTTCTTCCTTCCACTGTTTGAAACATAAGTGAGCCACATCTTGTAATAGATATATGGCCAAATCAGTGCTCTAAATAGCAGTCACCCCCAAAATATTAGTAACTTTCTACGACTAGTCAAGAAATTCCTGAGGGTCCTCATCTGACTTAGACCCGATAAATGTGGAGGTTTATTCAGGTGAAGTCCCAAATCATGGAAGAAATAGTATTGGCCACTGGGTTGGCTAAAATAACAACTAGGCATTTATTCTGGAATGCCACAGAATGAGACAGGGTGGTGAAGGCTGGTCTGAACTCCGCATAGGAGACATGCTCACCCAAAGAATCTGGATGGATGGGCTGAGGGTTTGAATGGTCTCCCGTTCCTCTTCCCTGAGTCATCTTTAGAGGCATATTCTGTAAATAGAAGAGAAACTAGGATTAGAAAGAGAGTGTAACTGGAGATCATACTTGCACGATATAAATACTGAAAGATGGAAAACTATTCCTAAAACATCTCATAACCTCCTGCCCATAAGTCTGGAGTGCTACATACCCATGCACAATACTCTACTAGATGTAACTTCTAGACTTCCTAGGACTCTGTTGAACCTTAGACTCTGGTACCAAGTTTGTAACGCCCCGAGTTTGTACCCTGGATTCTACACGATGCTCATAATCCCAAAGAACTATAAGCTAAACCATGACTGGTGCCTTCTGCAATATCTGAATAATAACATAGTATAATTGCAGAAATTTGGAAAAAATATTCTATAAGGTTCAATGTTGAATAATAAATTTGAATACGGTATCACAATACCAGAACTGAACATAAATACTAAAGTCTGAAATAACTATCTGAAAATGCTCTAGTCTAGAAAGACTCTAAACTGTCTAAAATGCGGAGTTAATGGGATATGTCCCTAACTAACTCCATCTACTGAAACAAACTAAAATACTATAAATAATAAGTATGTCCTCAAACTATGAGGACTCACCACTATTTAGAAAGTTGAGAATCTGATATGCTATGGGTGCTCTAGAGCTCGTGCATCTAAACCTATGATATAAGACATCATAGCTCAAAAGAAAGCATGTGTTAGTACTTTGAATGTACTGGTATGCTCAGTGAGGTAGGCTAAAATGCATAGGTTCATATGCATGAACAATACTAACTGAATAATATGAGTATAACTAAATCAGAGTACATGCATGAATATGAAGACTGTAATTGAGATCATGGTAACACTGAATACTGAGACTGAATACTGATTAACTGGTTTCAGAGTTTACTGGTACTGTATTACTGATTATCTGAATGACTGTATCTGACAATCATGAATTCTTTGGAACTATACTGAGTTTCGTACTGAGCTGAGTGACTATATCTGATAGTCCTGAATCTGTAGAACTAAACTGAGTTCTATTCTGAGACTAAAATTGAGACTATGGAAGGTAATCATCTAACCGACATGCCCCTCTCTAAACTTATTGGATTCCTACTTGTAACCCCAGTTAGAAGGGTGTCAATACCGCGCCATAGGTAGAGACAAGCTGTGAGTGAACTCTCTCTGATAGGAATCTCTTTCGTCAACCCTCGCTGGCAGGATAACTCAAATGAGATGCATCAACCCTCATAAAATCTGGCAGGAAGATATCTCAACTTACGCTGGCTACGTAGTTTTATAATGCAGGGGTTGCTATTAAAGGTCAAACCCTCTGTTGGTAGGAATGCCTCTATCCCTGGGTTCGTTCGGTGTTGAATCCTACTCCCAACTGAATAGACACTGAACTGATTTCCTAGTTTATACTAGGCTGGCCTGAAATGAGCTATTATTGAGTTCTGTCTACTGAATTCTATTAACTGACTGAGTTTATTGAGGTCTTAACTGAATACTAGGATAGACTGGACTGATACTTAGTTCACTAAAGATTCCTAAGTTTGTACTGACTGAATTCTACTGATTATGACATGACTAATACTGTTCTATGACTGACCATGGATCTCTAGGTACACAACTAAATTGTCGGGTATTAATACCCCCAGGACTCGATAGCATAAAGTAAGAGACATGGCACAAACTTGAAACATGTAAGCTAAGTACTTAATCATCATTATTCATTCATTGGGGCATTTTAACACACACTTGCATGACATGAACTTGAATACATGCTAACATGATATAATTTCACCAGTCAACTCACATGCTTAATTCATCAATCACTTGAAAGGCATAAAATATGCACATAATACTAATTAATATGTGAGCACACAATTCCAAATACCAAATTCACAATTTGAAGTCTTTAGCTTGATTTCACATGATGAAACACATAAATCAATTAACCCTACACCAAACTCATCATAAAACATGGATTTGAAATCCAATTAATCATTATGATCATGAATATTATCAAACCCAACATGGAATTCATGAAATTCATACACTTGAAGTTTAAAAATGGTTTCTTGGACTCCAAGGGTGAAAGGAACCCTTGGATGAACACTTCACATAGCTTAGTGCCTGAATTTTAGAGAATATATGGTGTGTTTTTGAGTTCTTGATTTGAAATTTGAACACCTAGGGTTTTGTTCTTGAGCAATTTTGAGAATGAATGAGTATAATTGCTCTCTAAAGTGTTTAATTTTGTGTTTTGGTGGCTGAAGGTTCAGAAAAAAAGACCCAAATACCCCCAAGGATGTGGTCTTTCAAAGACTGAAAAACTGTGTTACCGATGTGCAGGTCGTGCGCCGCGTCGTTGGCATCAATGCGATACCCAACGCGCTGCATTGTTGGCATTGACGTGATAGCCAACACATCACGTCGAGTCCATGTCGGTTTACTAGAATTGCACTGAAGTTGGGGGGAAATCATCCATCGGCGCGATAGTCGATGCAACGCATCGAGATCGCGTCGATCCACTATTTTGGACACTGAAACATTGTTCAAACGAGGCCCAAAAAATTTGAAACTTGTCCGGGAACAACTATTGACCTCTTTGATCATGAATTAACCCAAATATCAACATTTAATGGATGTAAAGGTCACAAAATAGGATTGCCAACTTTCGAAGGCTAGAATGACACTAAGTTTGAAAGCTTAGCTAGAATTTTCTAGAATGACACTAAGTTTGAAAGCTTAGCTAGAATTTTCTAAGTCTGGGACCCCTTGACGAACTTAAAGGACTGAATTAAGCTAGAAATTTTGTGGGGTCTTACATTTCCATTAATCACATGTAAAGTAATACAAAGCAACCAACATCCACCAATAGCTAAATAAATTTTAATAATTAAAATATATTCATTATTTGGTCTTAGTTATGATTAAGTTTGAGGACTATCAATTAATATGCATGACATAAAATTTTACAATGATAAGAAACATGGAGGCGAGGGAGGAAAATGAGGTAATTAATTCTAAAATTTTTATAAACGTGCGGTAATTATGAAATTTTTTATATACATGAAAAAGAACCATATATGCTTTGTTCATTTCTTTTTTTTCCTTTTTCTTTTAAAAAATAGTGTATTTATCTGATTTATTTTTTTAAAATTATATACATAAAAAAAAACCTTTATGTTTTATTTTTTTTTCTTTCTTTTTAATTTTGAGAAATAGTGTATTATCTGATTTATTTATTTTTAATCATTATAATTACAAGAATAAATATTTTTCTCTTCACCTTCTAAAGTATATTATTACATGTTGTTCACATATTTAATCTATGAATTGTACCTCTATTATTTTGAGAAGTGGTTGAGTCGGCGTAATTATTTTTTTTTTGTATTTTCTAATTTTTATATTCTTTTCATATAGATATCTATCTAATTATTATTTAATAAATTATTTGTATTATTAAGATCGCGCGAAGCGCGAATAATTTAACTAGTCTATGTATAATATAAAGGAGAGTTATAGACAAGGTGATGTGGCACCTGTCTATGACCTCCATTCCTATTTATCTATTTTCTCCTTGTTTTGAACTTTTTCTCATTTTCAAAAATTATTTTTCTATAGAAAATCACACATATCACTCATATTTTTTCATCTCCATAAAATCTACTCTTAATTAATATTAGTAACATCCATTACTTTCAAAGCTTTCATGTTTATAACTTTAGTTATTTAATAAATAGTTTTATGGCCCTTAAAATCTCACATAAATATTATATCTATTTAAATAAATTATTTTGAGTAACATTGGTTATGATTTACTTTGAAGTGCTAGAAGCTTTTGATTTTGGCTCCTTCAAGGTATGAATAAAAAACCTTTTTATAAGAAATAATTTTAATCTTGTCTCTCTTTTTTTCTTCCATCTTATTTTTACTATAAAAACATTTAAGCTAGTATTGATGTTCCGTTAGCACAGATGCTAAGGATTTTAGTCAAATCAAACGAGAATACTATATACAAAAAAAAGAGAAAGATAATCTAATTAACATGTTAAAAAAAATTAACCATCTACGAATCATGACATCTGGCGATATATTTTTAAGATAGTGTATTTTCACAAATTTTGCCTTGACATATTCATCTATATACCTATTGTCAATATAGAGTTGAAATAATTTTTCTACCAATCAAGTGTTGAAGAGCATTCTGTGTGTTTATTGTCATGTTTTCTACGTTAAATGCTAACATTTCATTTTCTTTCTGTATTATAGCAAATGATATGAGAAATTATTGGACTAGCCTTTCTTTATTAGTGTTGTACTATGTGTTTCTTTATGCCTATTTTCTTTTTGAACCATGACATTGCATCTTTTAGGATAATTATAGTATTGTTATTGGTGAAAAATAAATTCTTATATATATGGATCTGAATTAATTATGGAAGCCCAGTCTAAGAACGTTAAATTACATAAATTTATGAATATATGACATGATCGTTGAATTTTATTAGCTTCTATGTCAATGAATTTTCATATCCCTTGATGCTACACGATTCAGGTTATCTATTTGTGACTAATATTTTTTTTTTTTTGAAGTTTAATTTTCAAGTTTCTTTATTTTTCTCTTTTGTTATTTGTTTGATTTTTCTTTTTTCTTTTTGCTTGGATATGTAATGTATTTTTTCTATTGTTTTCTTTACATCTTTTGAAATTCTGCAAGTTGATAATGATCTTTATTTATTGTTCCTGCCGGAGGTCTATTGAAAATAACCTTTCTACTTCTTCCAAGGTAGTGGTATGGACTGCGTACATCTTACCCTCTCCAGACTCCACTATGTGAGAATACATTGAGTTTGTTATTGTTGTTGTTGATGATGATCTTTATTTATTGTTCCTGTCGCATAATTTAATTTCTCACTTTATTTGTTCTACTGTTAAAATTGAAAAAGTAAGGTACTTTGATTATGGTGATTATACAATTGGGTGTTGCTACTCAAAACTCGATTTCACTTCTTTCAGCATATAATAATTTGTTTTAGCATCTAATATTATTAACTTTTTAGCTATAACTTTTTGTGCATACGTGGCTGATAAATTTCTTGATAAAAATCTATTTTTCATTTTACTTCTAAATTTGCTTTTTTCGTAACTCAATTCTGGTTCAATCATGGGCTTCAATCAAACCCCTACTTAAAAATGAGACTTGTATCCTTCATTGAACATCTCCGTATGATATTTTAGAAACTTTGATTCGAATAATATTTTAGATATTTTTTAACTTACTATCATACTTTGTTTTAAATGATGCTTCAATCTACAAAGCTCCTATCATTAATCTTTTGATAGTGTGACAATTAAATTTCAAGCTTTCAACTGTCTTCTGTGTTTGAAAAACTTTAAATTGATAATCAGGATCAAGTATTCGTAAATACAGCAAAATTTAGCATTTTTCTTTGTGTCAGTTGATATATGCAGTTAAACACTATAAAATATATAAAATATAGTACTAATTATAATCATGATTGATTTGATGCAGTATTCAATTTGAACCTATTAATTATAGATGATGAACATATGGTTCTATGATAAATGCAGGAAAAATTTCCCCAAAAGTTACAATCTTTTTTTGAAGCATATAGTTTTATTAACCATAATACTGGATTGAGATGATTCGAAAAGGGTTGATTTTATGGGATATTATTCAAATTAAAGAAAGACAACCTGGTGCACTAAAGCTGCAGCTATGCGCCGTGATATTATTCAAATAACGTATTTTATTTTTGGCATATATGACATGAAAGTTGTCGTAGATGAGATAAAAAAAATTTGCGTTAGTGATATGAATAAAATGACATGTTATCTTTGAAGAAATTGTTAACATTTGATCTTGAGCCTTTGCAATTGTTTATTTATTAATATATATATAATTCATCTCTGAGTCTACCAATCTAAAATCTGTACCTATTAAAAAAATTGATCCAAAGACTTCAGTTATTCCAAAAAAAATAATTAAAATTTGTACCTATCATCGAGCCTACTTGTTTGTAGTGGAAACTCTTAATATAGCTACTTGATTTCTTTGAAACCGCGCATGTTGTACTTAACATGATTCATTTGAGTAGTTTTTGAACTTTTTATTTATCTTTTATATTTGCCTTCCAAATGTGGGTATACACATGTTTCATGTTATTGTTCTTGTAGCATGTTGTAACGTCATATTAGTTAAAACAACTTAATATTCTATAGTATTGAGTATTAATATTTGACGATCACTACAAAATATCTACATTTATCAATATTTTTATGAAGACTACCATCAACATAGGCAAAGGCATCATTCAATGTCAGAATACAAATAATATTTTATTAATGTAAAGAATGTTTTCATTTGATAATCACATAGCATCCGTAATAAAAGATCATCTCTTAGATGGATGTACATACTTTATGAAGCAGTTAATATGCAAAGTTCTTCCTATTTAGCTTGATGTTAATTTTCTCTTTTTATGAATTTGCATCAAATCAAAGATTATCATAACTAATAAAATCACATAGTCCAACAATTTACATATAATATAAAGGAGGATTATAGATAAGGTGAAGTGAAACCTCTCAATGACTTTCATTCCTATTTATTTATTTTCTCCTTTTTTAAAAACTTTTTCTCCCTTTTTAAAATTATGTTTCTATAAAAAATCACATATATCACTCATATCTTTTTATCTTCATAACATCTACTCTTAATTAGTATTAGTAACATACATAACTCCCAAAGCTTTCATGTTTATAACTTTAATTATTTAATAAATAATTGTATGACCCGTAAAATCTCACATAAATATTATCTCTATATAAATAAAATTATTTTGAGTCATATGAGCTATGATTTACTTGAAAATGCTAGCAATAGATAAGAGCTTTTGATTTTAGATCCTTCAAGGTATGAACAAAAAAACTCTTTATAAAATATAATTTTAATTTTGTCTCTCTTTTTTCTTCTATCAAAGTTTTAGAATGATTTGAATATGCTATATTGCAACATATTATATCTTGATCCTTTAACTCTATGTTTAGCTATTTTCTTTCATTTTTCATGCTTAATTTTTTTCCTTCCGTTTTAAAATGATTTTGCTATGTTACATTGTAAAAGAGTTCATCTTTTCCTTACAATTCTTAACTATAATATACCTTAAATTTTTCATGCTTAATTATTTTTTTATTGACAACATTAACACTTTATGTCTTTAGATTACTGTGTTTTCAAAAACGGGAAAAGAAAGACAACTGATACGTGCATGCTGTTTAAGAAACTCTATATGTTTTCTCAAATAAAAACTATCTATTGACATATAAAAATGTAATCCTCAAGTTTTCATTTTTTTGTTGATTAAACTTCTAAATAGTTTTAGGTTTTTGTAGATCATTATAATTTGTGGCGGAGTCAAGATTTTCATTAAGGGGATTCAAAAATGCACACACGAACTAACAGAAGGAGATTCAGATGAATCCTTGAGTATATGCATGCTCCACTCCTGATTGCAATCATATGTTCATTTAAACTATCTTTCAAGATTACTGCCTCAACAAAATTGTAAAAGATATTACATTCAATAAATTTACATATAATATAAAGGAGGATTATATATAAGGTGACGTGACATCTCTCTATGACTTTCATATCTATTTATTTATTTTCTCCCTTTTTAAAAACTTTTTCCCTTTTGTAAAATTATGTTTCTATAAAAAATCACATATATCACTCATATCTTTTCATCTTCATAACATGTACTCTTAATTAGTATTAATAACATACATAACTCCCAAAGCTTTCATGTTTATAACTTTAACTATTTAATAAATAATTTTATGAACCTTAAAATCTCACATAAATATTATCTCTATAAAAATAAAATTGTTTTGAGTCATATTGGCTATGATTTTCTTTGAAATGCTTGCAATAGATAAGAGCTTTTGATTTTGACTCCTTAAAGGTATGAATTAAAAAACTCTTTATAAAAAATAATTTTAATTTTGTCTCTTTTTTTTCTTCCATCAAATTTTTAGAATGATTTCAATATTTTATGTTGCAACATATTATATCTTTCTCCTTTAACTCTATGCTTAGCTATTTTCATGTATTTTTCATGTTTAATTTTTTCCTTCGTTTTAAAATGATTTGGTTATGTTACATTGTAAGAGAGTTCATCTTTTTCTTACAATTCTTAACGATAGTATATCTTACATTTTTCATGCTTAATTATCTTTTTATTGATGACATTAACACTTTATGTCTTTTGATTACTGTGTTTTCAAAAATGTTAAAAGAAATACAACTGATACGTGCATGTTGTTTAAGAAACTATATATGTTTTCATAAATAAAAACTGTCTATTGACATATAAAATGTAATCCCCAAGTTTTCATTTTTTGTTGTTGATTAAAGTTCTCAATATTTTTAGGTTTTTGTAGATCATTATAATCTGTGGCGGAGTCAAGATTTTCATTAAAGGGATTCAAAAGCGCACACACGAACTAACAGAAGAGGATTCAGATGAATCCTTGAGTATATGCATGCTCCACTCCTGATTGCAATCATATGTTGATTTAAACTACCTTTCATGATTACTACCACAAAAAAATTATAAAAGATAATACATTCAATAAATTTACATATAATATAAAGGAGGATTATAGATAAGGTGATGTGACACATCTCTATGAATTTCATTCCTATTTATTTATTTTATCCCTTTTTAATAACTTTTTCTCCTTTTTAAAATTATGTTTATATAAAAAATCACATATATGACTCATATCTTTTCATATTCATAACATCTATTCTTAATTAGTATTACTAACATACATAACTCCCAAAGCTTTCATGTTTATAACTTTAATTCGACAACAAACCCAGTGTATTCCCACATAGTGAGGTCTAGGGAGGGTAAGATGTACGCAGTCCATACCTCTACCTCTAAACAAGTAGAAAGGCTATTTCTGATAGACCCCCGGCTCGAGACACGAAATACTACACAAATACCTAGTAAAGCATAGAACAAGGTGGCATAACATAAATACGACACCCACAAGTAATATAAAGCAGAGAAAAGTAAACGGATTCGTAATAAAGCATAAAACAAGGTGTCATAACAAGAATAATACCCCCACCAAGTAATTCCCTATACTAGCGACCCAAATTGACCCTAACCTTCTGCCCTAATTCGCGTCCTCCAGATCTTCATATCTAGGGTCATGTCCTTAGTAAGTTGTAATTGCTCTATGTACCGCCTAATCACCTCTCCCCAGTACTTCTTCGGCCTACCCCTACCCCGTCTTAAACCATTCAAAGCTAGCCTCTCACACCTACGAACCGGGGTATCCATGTCCCTCGTCATCACATGTCTGAACCATCTCAATCGGACTTCCCGCATCTTATTCTCCACTGGAGTCACACTACCTTCTCCCTGATAGTCTCATTTTGAACTCTATCCCCCCTAGTCAGCCCACACATCCAACGCAACATCCGCATTTCTGCCACCTTCATTTTTTGAATATGAGAGTTTTTAACTGGCCAACACTCCGCTCCATACAATATGGCCGGACGGACTGCCACCCTATAGAATTTGCCTTTAAGCTTGGGTGGCACCTTCTTATCACACAACATCCCCGAAGCGAGATTTCACTTCATCCATCCTGCCCCAATATGGTGCGAGACATCCTCATCAATCGTACTGTTACCCTAAATCATGGCCCCGAGTTACTTGAAACTATCCCTCTTACATACCACCTATGATTCCAACTTCACTACCACCTCATTCTCTAGCCTCACGTCATTAAACTTGCATTCCAAATACTCTGTCTTGCTTCTACTCAACCTAAACCTTTTAGATTCAAGAGTTTATCTCCACACCTCTAATTTATCATTCACACCCCCCGTGTCTCATCAATCAAAACTCTATCATCTACAAAAAACATACACCAAGGTACCTCTCCTTGAATACGCCGCGTCAACATATCTATCACCAAAGAAAACAAAAAGGGACTAAGAGTAGATCCCTGATACAATCCTGTCAAGACGGTGAAATGCTCTGAGTCTCCTCCCGCCGTCCTCACCTGATTTTTAGCTCCATCATACATATCTTTAATTGCTCTAATATATGCCACCGGGACTCCACTCACCTCTAAGCATCTCCAAAGCACCTCTCTAGGGACTTTGTCGTATGCCTTCTCCAAGTCGATAAACACTATGTCTAGGTCCTTTTTCCTTTCCCTATACTGTTCCACCAGCCTCCGTACCAGGTGAATTACCTCCGTCATCAAGAGGCCAGGCATAAATCCAAACTGGTTCTCCAAAATAGACACTATCCGTCTCAGCCTTACCTCGACCACTCTCTCCCAAATCTTAATAGAGTGACTCAATAACTTAATACCCCTATAGTTATTGTAACTCTGAATGTCACCCTTATTCTTATAAAGAGGGATCATAGTACTCCACCTCCAAGCCTCGGGCATTTTTCCATCTTGAAAAGTTTGTTAAACAATCTAGTGAACCACCTTAAACCATCCTCGCCAGAAAACTTCCAAAAATCTATCGGTATCTCATCAGGCCCCGTCGCCCTAACCCTTCGCATTGTGCGAACAACCTCTCTAACCTCCTCTACCTTAAAATATCTACAATAACTAAAATCCCGACAATCCTCTGAGTGCTCTAGCTCCCCTAACACAATAGCTCTATCCCCTTCGTCATTCAAGAGCCTATGAAAATACGATTGCCATCTATTCTTAATGTGGCCATCCTCCACCAACACTGTACTGTCCTACCCCTTAATGCACTTCACCTGGTTGAGGTCATGACCCTTCCTCTCCCTAGCCTTAGTGAGTCTAAATAACTTTTTTCCCTTCCTTTCTCCTGTAACCCCATATATAACATCTCAAAAGCTACCATCTTAGCCACCGTAACTGCTAACTTAGCCTCCTTTCTAGCTAACTTGTACTCTTTCCTATTTACCCGCTTCTCTTCTTCATCCTTACTCTCAACCAACTTAGCATACGCCTCTTTCTTGGTCTCCACTTTCTTCTTAACCTCTTTATTCCACCACCAATCCCCCTGATGATGCCCGTCCCAGCCCCTAGAAACACCTAACACCTTACTATCATTCTCCCTGATGCACCTAGCCACCTTATCCCATATACTATCCATGTCCCCCCTACACTCCCACACCCCTATTCCTACCAGCTTCTCCCCTATCTCCTACGTATTCACCGGAGTCAAGCCGCCCACTTAATTCTAGGTCTACACTCCTCACCCCTTCTCTTCTTATCCTTCCTTATACCCAAATCCATAACCAAGAGCCTATGCTAGATCGAAAGATTCTCACTCGGGATGACCTTACAGTCCTTACACAACACCCTATCCCTTTTTCTAAGCAATAAAAAGTCAATCTGGGTCTTGGCTGTCATGCTTCAGAAGGTGATTAGGTGATCGTCCTTCTTCGGGAAGCCCGATTTCAACACCACTAGCCCAAAGGACCTCACAAAATCCAATAGAGTAGCCCCCCTCTTCATTTCTTTCCCCAAAACAAAAACCACCATGTACATCACCAAAGCCTTCCGGTAACGCCCCAATGTGCCCATTGAAATCTCCTGCTACAACGATCTTCTCCGAGCTAGGCACACCTCTCACCACCTCATCCAAAGCCTCCCAAAACCGCATCTATTTTTCCCCATCCAAGCCCACTTGCGGCGCATAAGCACTACACACGTTCAGGGTAAACCCCCCAATGACCAACTTAATAGTCATCAACCTATCGCTGATCTTCTTTACCTACTACCTGACCTCTAAGCTCTTCATCTACTAAGATGCCAACTCTATTCCTACGCCTCTCACTCCCAGGTACCAAAGCTTGTAACCGTCCACATCACTAGCCTTAGACCCTAGCCACTTGGTCTATTGAACACACGCAATATTAATCCTCCTCTTTCTAACAATCTTCACAAGCTCTATGGACTTACCCTGAAGAGTCCCTATATTCCAAGACCCAACCCTCAGCCTACCATCTCTATCCAAACATCTTTCTCTACCACCCCTGAGGCCAAACCTTGGCCACCCACCTACCCCTGCCCTTTCCTCTTCCCCCGCCCCCACAATGGTCCCCCGCCCCAACCCCCTCAAACATGAACCAATCCAACCATCAACACCCACAACCACCACTACAAGAAAATATAAGAAAATTTAAATAATGGTAGTAACAAAGCAGCAGCAGAAAATACAAGGCTCACACAAATTAGAAGAAATAATGAAGAAACAAAACTAAACTCAAATAGGGAGAAAAAAAACAAAACTGAGGTAAGGACAAAACTAACAGTAAGAAAAATAGAGCACACTAATGGCCTGGCACCGAGGAAAAGACAAGGAGCAAAATAATATAAAGAAATCAAACTATATAAAGTTACGAAAGAACCAAAGTTTGGATGCACCGGGACGCCTCCGTGCTACTGATCTGACAATATTGGTGTTAAAAAGTGTTTATCAGAATAAGATCGACCGAAAAGAGACCGCAAATCTCGACTATCAACCAAATCGAACAAGAAAATATCCTGAATAAAAGATTAATTTGAACGAACACGAAGATCCAATGAACAGCCCAAAGCAGAAATAATGAAAATTCAGAAGAAAATCGTACTCGATTTTGCCGAAACAGTATTGATGAAGAGAGGCTGCCGGTTTTATTCTATGTTTATAACTTTAATTATTTAATAAATAATTTTATGAACCTTAAAATCTCACATAAATATTATCTCTATAAAAATAAAATTGTTTTGACTTATATTGGCTATGATTTACTTTGAAATGCTAGCAATAGATAAGAGCTTTTGATTTTGGCTCCTTCAAGGTATGAACAAAAAAAAATACTCTTTATAAAAATTAATTTTAATTTTGTTTCTAATTTTTCTTCCATCAAATTTTTGGAATGATTTGAATATTTTATGTTGCAACATATTATATCTTGCTCCTTTAACTCTATGCTTAGCTATTTTCTTGAATTTTTCATTCTTAATTTTTTTCTTCCGTTTTAAAATGATTTGGTTATGTTACATTATAAGAGAGTTCTTCTTTTCCTTACAATTTGTAACTATAGTATACCTTACATTTTTCATGCTTAATTATCTTTTTATTGATGACATTAACACTTTATGTCTTTAGATTACTGTGTTTTCGAAAATGGAAAAAGAAAGACAACTGATACGTGCATGTTGTTTAAGAAACTATATATGTTTTCTTAAATAAAAACTATCTACAACAACAACAACAACAACAACAACAACAACAACACACTCAGTGTGTTCCCACAAAGTGGGGTCTGGGGAGGGTAAGATGTACGCAGTCCATATCGTTACCTCCGAAAAAGTAAAGAGGCTGTTTCCAATAGATCCCCAGCTCAAGATAAAGAATCCTAGACAACGACATGGATTAGATAACATAAAAAGGCTTAAGGAATAATAAAAAGTAAATCAAAGCAATACAAAAATACGAGAGATAGTGCAACACGAAATAAAAAAATACTAATTGAGAAATTATGAATGGGACACCCACATATAAGTAAAAAAAACTCATACCCATAGACACCTATGAACATAGTCCTAAAATTGCTAACTACACAAGATCTTTCTTGCTGGCTAACTACGACCCACACCCTCCTACTATCCTTCTACCCTTATCTGCGACCTCCACACCTTCCTATTTAGGGTCATGTCCTCAGTAAGCTACAGCTGATCCATGTCATGTTTGATCACCTCCCTCCAGTATTTTTTCGGCCTACCTCTAGTCCTCTTGAAGCCGTCCAACGCTAGCCTCTCACACCTACGAATTGGGGCATTCACGTCCCTCCATATCACATGTCCAAACCATCTCAATCTTCCTTCCCTCATCTTGTGTTTCACTGATGCCACTCCATTCTTCTCCCGGATAATCTCATTCCTAACCCTGTCCCCTCTAGTAAGCCCACACATCCAACAAAACATCCTTATTTCTACCACCTTCAATATTTGGATGTCGGAGTGCTTGACTGGCCAATACTCCTTGCCATACAATATGGTCAGAAGGACTGCTACTCTATAGAATTTACCTTCAAGCTTAAGGGGAACTTTCTTATCACACAACACTCCCGAGGTGAGCCTCTACTTCATCCAACCTGCTCCAATATGATTAGTGACATCCTCATCAATCTCACCATTTCCCTGGATCATAGACCCAAGATACTTAAATCTATTTTGCTTATAAAAATCTTGGGAGTCCAACCTCACCACTACATCGTCCTCCTACCTTAAGTCACTAAAATTGCCTTTGAAATACTCTGTCTTGGACCTACTCAACCTGAGCCCCTTCGACTCAAGGGTTTGACTCCAAACCTCCAATTTGTCATTCACGCCTCTCCGCATCTCATTAATCAATACTACATTATCTGTAAATAGCATACACCAAGTCAGCTCACCTTGAATACTCTGCGTCAACACGTCCATCACCAACACAAATTGGAATGGACCAAGAGTCGATCCCTGATGCAATCCTGTCTCGACGGAAAAATGGTCTGTGTCTCCTCCCACCGTCCTTACCCTGGTCTTTCCTCCATAATACATGTCCTTAATAAATCTAAAGTATTCCACTAGGACCCCTCTCACCTCCAAGCACCTCCAAAGAACCTCCCTCTAGACTTTATCTATAATACGCCATATTTTTATACTGGAATTCTCATTATCATTTCTACGCATATAAGCTCTAGTTCAAGTGATTCTCACGTGAATATAAGTTTCATGATCATTACACTAGTCTATGGAGTAGTTTAGAGGTTAAAAATCATAGCAATGACCTAGAACAAAATTGAGCTAAGATTAATTGATTCGTCCAAAGTTTGACATTTGATTCTACAAGGATCTACTTCAAAAGTATATAACTCTTTATATAGATAGAATTTTTCATCCCAAGACCTATCAAATTGTAGATAATTGAATTATCTTTCTAATAATACAAATTTTACAAAAATCTAATACCAGAGCAAAAAGTTATGGCCATTTTAGTGGCTGAGGCAGTAGCACCATGCGATAAGCGTGCGATGCATGCTCTGTCGTACACTAATAATTTTCAGGTTTTGTTTCTGTGTGTTTTAAGGGAAAAAGTGGTATTTTTCAACCCCTATCTAGCTATAACATGAGATTAAACTCCCAAAACACAAAAATATGATTCTTTTCTCTCAAATTCATCAAAAACTCATCCTAGGGTTTCAAACCAAAACCCAATAGAACTCAAGATTTAACCGTAACTTTTCAACATTTCTTCAAGAATTAAAATCCCCAGACCAAGAGCTTCAAGAATCTCTCATCAAAAGTACGAATAAAGTCCCAAAAGCAAGAGTCATTCAAGTTCCTAATCCAAGGCATGTGGGGGTTTGAACAAGAACACCCTTTCGTTCTTGTGCCCAAAAGTTTTAGTTTTCTTAAAGAATTTCATATTTCTGAGATGAATTCATATTATTTTGCTATATTTTAAGTTTATGAGATTATGGAATTGCTCAAGTCTTGAATTGCATGATTATCTTGTTTAATTATGATCTAAATTGAGAGTTCATGATATAAATTGCACATGCCTATATTGTTATCTTATTTTCAAGAATTTCCAAGATTTGTTGTCGTGAATTAAGCCTTATTGTGTAATTGTAAGTATTTGAGAATGAGTTATTGATACTTTTTAAAGTGTTTCAAGAAGAGTACATATATTTCCATATTATTGAGACTTTAAAGGTTATTCATCATAAGCCTATCAAGATTTCAAGAAAGAAGTGAGTTTTGATCCTAAGATAAGCAAGCAATCCACATCCTTGATTTTGAGATAAAGAGGATGTATTTTGGCTTCCATCACATATTGTTAAAATATTTTAAGGTGGATTTTCTTAAGTTCTGAGCTAAGTAAGGGAGTAGTATTTAGCACCGAGTTGGGCTTGATTCCGAGGTCTCATGCCCCAGAACTACATGCCCCCATAGGTTTCTGATAGACAAGTGGGTTAAGATAGTGATCACTAAAGTTAAGGTTCTATCCGATGGCAAGGATAGAACAACTCTCCCTAATGTGGGTAAGACGTTGGACTCCATGTAGTTCGTATGATTTATGTTGGTTAGAAGAAACTCTCAAAGATGTCCCCCACTCTTGAAATGGTTTTATTGATTTAAAGTATTGAAATAAAGAGTTTACTATACAGAATGAGTTTCAGATTTCATCTAGCTTACAAGTTTTAAGAATAAGTGTAGAATGCAGATTTTAGAAGAAAGTGAAATGACTCACGAGATTTATACTAAATGTTTCATTATTCATGATTTATGATATTTATATTTTAGGTATTATTCAAGCTATGTGAGTCATTTATGTTAGCATGCATAATATTGTAAATTGTGATGATACTGAGATATTATTTTATAGATGTATTGCACCCCCATATACTCAGTACATCCTCAAAGTACTGATACACATATACTTCTATGTGCTACATTATCTCATAATATAGGTACAAGTTTTAGTATGCATATCAGATTCAGACAGTTGCAGATTCCAGCTAGCAGATGATATGTCCTCCTACTTTGGAGATTTAAGTTAGATGTCATTTATATATTTTCTTTCTTTATTATTCTTATATATTGATTAGTGATACTTGGGGTCGCTTCCTAGCTATCTATAGTCAGTATTAGTAGAGGCTTCATAGACAGTCAGTAGAGTCAATGTATTTATCTCAGTTTCTTTGTAAAAGCAGAGTTGTAATCATGTGAATTCACTTTCGTATTGATCAAATTTAGAAAATATGTATCTTCTGCTTACTTTGTTCAGATTTATATATCTTATTCAATTGCTTATGAGTTATACCAGTGAAGGGTCAGCTTGGGGTCATTTGTGATCCTAAGCTCCGTGTGACGTCTCGGGATCCAATGTTGGGGCATTACATTATCATAAGCCTTTTCCAGGTCGATGAACACCAGGTGTAAGTCCCTCTTCCTTTCTCTATACTGCTCCACCAATCTCCTTACCAAATGGATTGCCTCTGTCGTCGAGCGACCAGACATAAATCCAATTTTTTTTTAAAAATAAAAAATATCTATTGACATGTAAAAATGTAATCCTCAAGTTTTTATTTTTTGTTGTTGATCAAACTTCTCAATATTTTAAGGTTTTTGTAGATTATTATAATCTGTGGTGGAGTCAAGATTTTCATTAAGAGGATTCAAAAGTGCACACACAAACTAACAAAAGGGGATTCAGATGAATCCTTGAATATATGCATGCTTTACTCCTAATTGCAATCATATGTTGATTTAAACTACCTCTCTAGATTACTACCTCAAAAAAATTGTAAAAGATATTACATTCAATAAATTTACATATAATATAAAGGATGATTCTAGATATGGTGATGATGCACCTCTATATGACTTTCATTTCTATTTATTTATTTTATCCTTTTTCAAAAACTTTTTATCCTTTTTTAAAATTATGTTTCTATAAAAAAATCACATATATAACTCATATCTTTTCATCTTCATAACATCTACTCTTAATAAATATTAGTAACATACATAACTCCCAAAGCTTTCATGTTTATAACTTTAATTATTTAATAAATAATTGTATGACCCATAAAATCTCACATAAATATTATCTCTATATAAATAAAATTATTTTGAGTCATATTGGCTATGATTTACTTGGAAATTCTAGCAATAAATAAGAGCTTTTGATTTTGGCTCCTTCAAGGTATGAATAAAAGATCTCTCTATAAAAAATAATTTTAATTTTGTCTCTCTTTTTTCTTCCATCAAATTTTTAGAATGATTTGAATATGTTATGTTGCAACATATTATATCTTGCTCCTTTAACTCTATGCGTAGCTATTTTCTTGCATTTTGCATTCTTAATATTTTTTCTTCCGTTTTAACATGATTTGGTTATGTTACATTGTACGAGAGTTCATCTTTGCCTTACAATTATTAACTATAGTATACCTTACATTTTTCATTCTTAATTATCTTTTTATTGATGACATTAACACTTTATGTATTTAGATTACTGTGTTTTCAAAAATGGAAAAAGAAAGACAACTGATACGTGCATGTTGTTTAAGAAACTATGTATGTTTTATTAAATAAAAACTATCTATTGACATATAAAAATGTAATCCTCAAGTTTTCATTTTTTGTTGTTGATTAAACTTCTCAATATTTTTAGTTTTTGTAGATCATTATAATCTATGGCGGAGTCAAGATTTTCATTAAGGGGATTCAAAAGTGAACACACGAACTAACAGAAGGGGATTCAGATGAATCCTTAAGTATATGCATGCTCTACTCCTGATTGCAATCATATGTTGATTTAAACTACCTTTCAAGATTACTGCCTCAAAAAAAAAAATGTAAAATATATTACATTTAATAAATTATTTAGTAAGCTATTTGTCTTCCACAAGTGTACGGGTAGGGGTGTTCATGGATCGGTTTGGGTCAACTAATTATCAAAATCATAATCAAACCAACTTAGCCGATTTTTAAATTTCAAAAACCAAACCAATAAAAAAAATAACCATCGGTTTGGGTTGGTTATTGGTTAAAATCATAATCAAACCAACTTAGTTGGTTTTTAAATTTAAAAAATCAACCAAATGGACTCAAAAGAATAACCATCGATTTGATTCTTGTCCGTTTAGTTTGATTTTTTTGATTTTTAACTTTAACTAATGATAAAAGTCGATTTTTTTTAATATCCAATCAAACATAGTGTTGTTCCCTAATCTTAAAACTAAGATGTCAATTTTGTGTTATACTTAGGCAAAGCCACGAACAACACCATAAGAACGTTTCTAAAAAAATATTAGAAACTACATATAAGAGAACGATATAATAAACCCCCAAAAGGTGAACACATAAATATTTTTTGCTCAATAGGAACCAAAAAGAAAGTTCAAAATTAGTAATTATGTATAGTATAATGAAACTCACCTGTAAAATTCCATAGACAATAAGATAATTTTCACAATTAGTATCATTTATTATTTAAAGTACGAAAATAATTTAGTATCTCATAACGTATTGTCAACTAGATGGAGATATATGTCTAAAAGTATTACGGTTAAAGTTAAATTCATCATTAAAATTTAAAATGTAATAAATATTTATTTTTTATTCATGACTAATATACAACTAATATATATATATATATATATATATATATATATATATATATATATATATATAAATATATTATTTTTATTGGTTTGATTTGGTTATTTATCAGTTATTTTAGAGTAAAATCAAAACCAAACCACATAAGTATTGATTTTTAAAATTTAAAACCAAATCAAACCAAATGTCGGTGTTTTTAATCTGTTTGGTTTGGTTCACAGTTTGGTTTGATTTTAACCAAACCGTGAATACCCTTATGCACGTGACTAATGAAAAGACCACAAGAATCATGTATAGTTTTATCATTTAATTATAATCTCATTAACATTGTCTTTATGATTAATAGCTGATTATATCATCAGTTATAGAAAATCTTTCATCTTTATTAGTATGTTCTACTACATTTCTTTCCTATATATGCTTAAATCTCCACAACTTCACTCTTTATTGTTTAACATCTTGCAACAGTGTGAGTATAATCAAAACTATGAAGAAAAATAGCATTATAGGTGACAGACAAAAGATTTGGACAAATATATGGTGGTGATGGATGCCTATTAAAGCTGCCAAAGTATGACACTAGAGGTTTTTCTACAACTTGAAAGTGTTAGCATCAATCAAATTATGAAAAGGATTTCTCTTAATTCGAACATTCAAAATTTGCATCAGTATTTTCTTTTTTTTGTAAAAGAGATTACATTATGTTAATCTAAAGAACTCATTGTAATTGAAGTTTAGTTATTCACAATGTATAATAATTTAATAATAATTATAAATATCTTACCAATTGTCACGAGTAAAAAGAAGTTTTGCCTTAACCTATTATGCTTGTACATAAGTTTATTTTGCAAAATTTTTTTACCAGAACGATAATAACAAAGTGAATTTAATTGGTCACAAATTTATGATATTTGAATACTGAAAAGGTTCACTAGACACGCTAGGGCTGAATTTTTTTTCCGTACATGTGTTTGTTTCATTGTATACAATCAAAAAATTCTACGATCGAGTTTCATGATTTAATGTTCTTTAATTATTTTTTGATATGTTAAAAATAGATTAAGTTATATTTAATAATGTATTTCATGACCGCGCGAAGCACGGTTACATTTACTAGTTATGATAATACAACAAAATAATCAATGTTTATATATTTTTGTTGCAGGAAAATAACAAATAAGTTCATGGTTAAGATCATATAAATTATCACAAAATTCATTATTTAACTGGTTCATACATTAAAAAAGATTCAACAATATTTAATATCATTCATGCTATAATTAAAATCATTAAACAAAATAACTACAAGATTCATGGTTTTCACAAATATCATGAGTTTCATATTTTCCCAGATTCAGGAGACTTTCATCAAATCATAAGGGTTAGTGAAATTCATTCAATTTTTGAAATATTCATGAAGCTGAGAGTTTATTCAAGAATTTTTCAAACAACTTACTAAAAAAATTCTATTCTTTGACATGAACATGGAAATTTCTGCAACCTAATTAGAATGAGAGTAAATGATACTAAAGGAGAACAAATCACAAAAGAAACATGAAAGGAGTAGTCATATATACCCCAAATTTGTAGAGGAAATTAGTGATCATGAAGGAGTGAACTAAGCTTGATTCTTGAGCCAATTCTCTTGGATTTCTTAAGCTTGAGTTTGAGAAAAAGGAGAGAGATGTTAAGGGTTGAAAAAATGTCTGAAACTAATGAAGAAAAATGTTTTAAAATATATTGGGGGTTATGGAAAAAGGTAAGGATGATACTACCCCTCCAAGAATGTAAAAAGAAAAAAAAAATTAGAAATTTTTTGTCTAGTATAGGGTTGTTCTGACTATTGGTAGTGAAACATATGTAACTTTTTACTCGAGACTCGGATCGATGAGTTGTTGGTGGCGTTGGAAAGAAGACTCAGAAAGATTTAATTTGATAGGTAATAAGTCACGTAAATCTAAATATTCTCCGAGAAATGCTTGTTTAAATTTGATCTTTCTATGAATCTATACGAAGACTTAATTATTAAAGGACCTTTCAACTCAAATTTATTTTAGAGATTTCTTATGTCCTTAATTCATATCCAATACCACTACAACACTTAAGCTATGAACTTTACACATAGATACAATAAAGTTTCTATATTCAGGTCTAAGTACATATGAAGAGCAGTTTGATTTATTTTTTTTAGCCCAAAAGTTTAGGGTGTTACATTTTTTGGGTAAACTTAGGGGCATTTTGGTTATTTTCCTCATGAGGCATGACCCTTATACACTTAAAATAACTTTTGAACAAATAGTTACAATTATTTTCAAGAGTATTACAATTATAAACCCTTTCCTCCTCTTCCAAAATATTTTAAGAAGCCAGAACACCTAGGGTTCAAGATTCAAGGCTCAGATTCAAACTTTCTCAAATTCTTTCCATCTAAAGGGAAGGTTGAACACTCCCTACTTTAAGTACTATTATAAAGAATGAATTTCATTATTATTTAAGCATATTATATTGATGATTTGAAGTTAAGGATGAGCATTTTATTATGAAAATTTAGTATAAAATTCCTCTTTTCTTTATGAATGATTTTTCTTGATCTTTGCTTGGAGTTTTGAGATTAAATGGCTATTCGAAATGATGAATCTTCATTTTTTGATTTTGAAAGTTGAATTTATAATAATTTAAATGGTTATAAAGAATCTTGAAAGCTTTGATTTGAGCAAGAAATAGAAATATTTTCCCGTCTTTTGGATCATTGAATAAGTGGTATCATGAGAATATTTTGAAACTATTATGGAAAATTCAACTATGATTATTTTATGATTTCGAAGATGGGATTAAGGAGTCAGTAATTATTTCTGAAACTTTTTTTCGTCATGATAAGAATGACTTTCAAGTCTTGGTCAAAGAGATCCATGTAGTTGTGACTAACAGTTGAAGTTGCATTTTCCAATATAAGAGGTCTTATGTTGTACTAAGGATGACTGTTGTATACTTGCTTCACGTAGTAGAATGCAATTATGTTCATTATATGATGGCCAAAACATGACTACCTAAATCCATGCGGATAATAGTGATTGGAGCCCCCCTAGTTGGGTATAGGAGAACCTATTACATGGGTTACTTAATTTTGGTGGAAACTACATAGTTTAGAAGTAAAGGTTTTCAAATGATTAGGTTTTTTTATTTTTTGGGTCACTTACTACTTATTATAGGCATTTTAAACTTATGACATGAGCTTTATAAACTATTTGGAGGGACCATCCTTCTTTTGGAGGGACATGTTTATTATTTCTAGATAGAGTTGATTTATTTTAATTTTATGGTATTCCTCTAGGCCATATACAGGTATAGGATTTTATTCATATTGTTAGAGGCTTTGAAGACTGAGTCCAATTCATGTCTTTAGGTCATATTTCAGGACTTAAGATTTAATTGTTGATTTATTTAAACTTCATAAATTATGAGCCTAATTTCTGTACTTTAATTATAGCTATGATTATGAAGAAATGGTACGGGGTCATCTCGGGCCTTCATTGGTCTTGGATGCTCGTCACGATTAGGGTCTTAGCTTGAGTTATGATAAATTTGGTATTAGAGCACGATCCAAGGTCCTATGGTGTTTACGAAGACATATCAAGTAGATTTTTTTTATGAGTGTATAGCATGGCATACTTATAAACTGGAGGCTACAAGACATTTAGGAATATTTTTCATTCTTCATGTTCTAGTTCATGCTGGAGAGTCTAGTTTCAATTGACTTCCTCTAACTCCTAAATTTTTACCGCGATTTAGATCATGCCTCTAAGAAGAAATAATGGCCAAAGGTCTTTAGATAGAACCTCTGCCCCCACTATAACAAATGATGAAGAGGTTCGTCCTACTCATAGGTTGTAGTCCTAAAATGAAGTCCACATTTATGACTCAACTGCATCTACTAGGGTTCCATTAGCCCCTACTAGTCCTCCCCAAACTCCTAGGACCTATAATATCTATAATTAGGCCCCACATATGAATTTTTTAATGTTGAGTTAAGACAATCCATCTATATGCTTACTCAAATTGTGTCATCTCAATACTACCATTTGAGTAATGATGGGTCTATTATTGGTTCTTTTGATTCTACTCGACTTGGCCAATTTATGTAGCTAAAAAACACTGGCTTTCACATGATCCAAGACTGAAAAAGATCCATAAAATTTTAAGGATGAAATGTAAAAGATATTCAGAGTGATGCATATTGGTGATATAAAGGGGTAGAGTTTACAGCCTACCAACTGAAAGGGGTGGCTTATTAGTTGTATGGTGAGTAGGAGTAAATCACAGGTGAAGATGCTGAACCTGCTATTTGGAAAGAGTTTTCAAACTCCTTTCTTGATCACTTATTTTCAAAGGAATTGAGAAAAGCTATAGCTGAGGAGTTTATAAATTTGAAGTAGAGAAAGATGAGTGTTAAGGAGTATGCATTGAAGTTTACTTAATTGTCTCATTATTATATGGAGTTGGTGTCTAGTATGAGGTATCAGATGAGGAACTTTGCGTCTGGTCTCTCTTGAGACTTGGTACTAGAATGAAAAGGTGCCATGTTGAGCAGTGACATGGATATATCCAAGTTGGTGATTTATATTTAATAGCCAGAGGGTGAAAAGAAAAAATAGGCAAATCCAAAATTTGATGTCGCCCAAAACTAACCTCTAAAGAAGTAGGCTGCAGTCTATTCCAAATATTATAACTGAACTAGGTTTGGGTCGATCCCATAGAGAAAATGCTGAGTTGGTTAACTTGATATAATTCACGAGAAGTGAGGAAACGTAAATGGGGGATTTTAAATCAATCATAAGTAATAGCAGAAATTGAGTTATTTGAGTTTGTAAGCAATAGATAACGAACACTAGGACTGCGTTCCCCCTAGCTTCTCAACTCCATAAATTTCTTAGGTTCAACCCACCTATTCTGCCGCTCTATATATAAAGTCAACCAGATATGTATTACCAACTATATTGTGAACGTGTTGATAAATATCACCTTTTACTTTATGAGTCTTGGGGAGTCGCCTTATTGCTCCTTGTCTATGACTTCAGTTCAACTTTCACCTTTTGGATCTCAAGTTGATTAGATGATAATGAAATAATAAGATAGATGTGAATCTCAAATTATTGTCTTAATCCTCTTTTCTTAATATCAAAATCTCTTGTGAGGATGTTATCAAATACATGCACTCCTCAAGTTTTTGT
This sequence comes from Capsicum annuum, assembly GCF_002878395.1. NCBI lineage: Eukaryota > Viridiplantae > Streptophyta > Magnoliopsida > Solanales > Solanaceae > Capsicum > Capsicum annuum. The sequence goes on along the minus strand of NC_061119.1, from coordinate 201,490,766 downwards.
AGTAGCTCTAAGGTCAATTAATTTGAAGAAGATTAAGATACATCCACAAATGTTAGAATAGATGAATCTCCCACTTCTTTTATGTAGCTAATCCACCAGGGTTCCCACAACCCTAGTTAGGGAAATTAGTCACTCATGTTCATGAAATACTCCATGATAATCAATAATGAATTCATGTAATTAATTGAACAAAAATAAGAAGAATAAAATACAAAATCTTCAGTTGAATAATAACCCAAAAATCTCAAAAATAATTTAAAGTATGTAAAAGTAATAAAAGTATTGTAAGAATGCATAAACTAATAAAGGAATAACCCTAGGGTATTTATAGTATCTAAAACAACACAAAAATCCTAATAAAAATGGAATAGGAAAAGTAAGTCGGCACAAGGTACCACTCACTTCGTCCACTCTTAAAGTCTTCTTCTGAGTCATACGATGCCTCTCGTATGTTCTATAGTGTCTGATCTTCCAAGGATCTAGGTTTATGTAAAATATACTAATCATGATCATGATTCATACCTTGACCATATGACTCGTGGCCTTCACTCGTTACCACATGGGAATTTAGTATTTACAAGCTTTGGACAATGGCCTGCTTACGATTGGTTGGTATGAGTTGTACTCAGACTTCCAACTTTTCTTCTTCTGTGACTTCAAAAATGAATGAAAACCTGATCTTCTATTCTCTTTATGGTTTCTTGACACAACTCGTATCCTCATCTCGCGACTCGTATGCTCCAGTCGTATCTTTCCTTTACATAACTTCTCAGCTTGGATATTTTGTTTCTGTTGTGCTTACGAGTCATCCTACAAGCCGTATGATGTGTTGATGACTAGTAAGGGCACTCGTACCATCTGTAGACTTCCCATTTTTTAGGTTTTTTTCTTCCATTTTTATGCCAAGCCTATTATTGACCAGTTTTACTTGCAACAATAACAAAAGCACATCATATCTACTAAAATAACCTAATTACAAGCATAAATTATTTGTTTTAAGCATCAAAAGTATCGTGTTTTCACGACGCATCAACAAAAGTATCGTGTTTTCACGACGCATCAACACTCTCAACTTATAAGTTTGTATGTCCTCAGGCAAACAAAGATGAAAAACTCTAACACAATAATGATACTTAAACAGGTAGAGCAAAATACCTATGGCAGAGATTTTTCAGTTCAAGTTTCAATATTTTTATTCCCCCTCCTAGTTTACTTTTTGAGAACCCAACTATGTATATGATTTGATACATGGAATGAAAAAAAGTAATTTGATGATGGTATTACATTAGTATCAGACGACCAGGCACAGTCACACATCACATTAACCAAATATTATAGCAACCTAACAACTTACCCCATGTGCACTAACAGTCAAAGAAATCCCTTTTCACTATAGTTTAGATAAATCAATTTATTCTGCTATATCTGCTAAAGATGTTCTCACTCACAAAGAAGTATAAACCAGTGTATACAGAATACCATAGGCTTTCCCATATGCTCTCTTCCTAAGTTCTAGGACAATCGAGATAGGATCACTAAAGGACTTTATTTGGCTTCTAATGTAGGTTTGGGCCTGGTATGGTATCTTTTTGGGAATTTTAAATGACTCTGCCTCTTTGACACTACGCTTTCTTAGGGGTCTACTTATTTTTCCATTTTTATCTTTATTTTATTTCTGCCCTTATGTCTCTTTTTTACTTTAAAGCACATATAGATTGGACCAGGTGTGGTTTTCTTTTTCTCACTTTTTTCTTCTTTTCTTGCAATTTTCTTTTTCTTTTATTTTCACCGCATCTATCCTTTCATTTTTCTAAAAGTATTTATTCATAATCGTTTTTGCTATGCACCACTATAATAGCCACCTTTAACTTAGGAGATTTGTCTAAGTTGAGTTGCATAGTGTCCAAGGAGGACTAGGGCCAATAAATGTTCATTATTGAAATGGGAAGGTGAAATTGGTATAAAAAAATGAGTCAGTTAAAGCTCAAACATTTGGATTAAAGGATTCATAATTCATTTGGTTAGGCATTTAGGCTCGGGTGGAATCACAAAAAAAATAGACTATGATCATTTTCTACTCGGCTATCCTGAAGCCTAGGTAAAAGAAACCAGGAAAGTTCTAGATTCAGACACACCGGGAACTAAGTAGCACCTCACACACACTCACACAGGGTTATTGTAATACCCAAAAAAATCCAAACCAATATTAGCACCATGTTTCAATCTCATGCATAGTACATCATGGTTCCTTTGTAGTTTTATGAGCAATTTAGATGTATAATAAGTCTTCAAATAACTCTCAGCTATCAGACGAATCAAAACATTCCTTACCAATTGAATTCTTGGGAAGGATATTGCTATAGTCAATTTCAAATGATCATATCTCTCGTTATACTATGAATTATTGATATAATGACCTATAAAAATATTTATAATTGAATTATATTTTCAACGATACCAATTTCGCCTAAATACAATATCGGAGCAAAAAGTTATGCCCATTTTACTCCAGCATGTCAGGCTGGAAAATTGAGTGGTGACATTTTGTGATAACTTATCACAAGTCTGACGGCTTATCACAAATGCCGTCAGGCCTAGGTAGAAATCCAAAAATTCCATCTCCTAGGTGACAACCCGAGCTGATGGGCTATCAAGGATTTGATGTCCTATCAGCCTTGGTCATCAGTTGATAAATTCAGTAATTAGGAAGTGGTTTCATAAGGGTATTTTAGTCTTTTCCTTCACCTCCCACGACTTATAAACCTCAAGGGATGTAAATTTATCCTATTTTATTTAGTTAAACATCTCAAAATTCTCTCATACACTCTCAACCACAAGATTAGGGTTTTCTCTCAAGATCATCTCTTCAAGAACAAGAACATTCTCTCCCAAAGGGGTTAAACCCTAGTCAAAAAAAATCAAGAGCAATCCTAAGGATTTCTTCAAGAACCTTTAAGAAACATTAGATCTCTTTCAAGATCAAGATTTAAGGTATGTGTAGTGTTCATCCATGGATTCCTTTCATCCGTGGAGTTCAAGAACCCTCTTTTAAACTATGAATCATGAAGTTATGTTGTAGGTTGATTATGTTTGTGTGATTGATTGTTGTTCAACTCCCAAGTTAGAATATTCATGTGATTTTATGACACTAGGGTGACATGTAATTGAAATATATAAATTTTGGGGGGTTTGAATCATTAATGTGATGAATATGCCTATGCCACAAGGTGTGCATGCAAGGTGTTTGATAAAACACCTAAGAAACTAAAAATCATGTATTATAGCTAAATAGAACTTAAATGACAAGATCATGATCTATTGCTTATGACTCAACATGAATTCCATACTAATTTTTGTGATGTGGAATGCTCATGAAATTGAAGTTATGCACATATTTACATATTATACGCATTCCTTTTCATGTATATGGTGTTGAGAAACATGTGCAGTATGAAATCCCCTACTTATGGCATTATGAATTGTGGATGTTGTTCCTATGATCAAGAAGTTTCATGTGTGTCAGTTTTCTTCCATCGAGTCCTGGGGGTATTTGTACCCAAAAAATATAGTTGTGTGCCTAGAGCCATGTCATGTTTTCACCATACTCTCAGTTAAGCCATGATCTATAGAATTTACTCAGTCATGAGACTCAGAAAAATGCAGAAATCTCAATAGTCTCAGTAGTTCAATAATCTCAGTGATCTCGGTGCTCAGTAATCTTTGTAACCTCAGTATTCACAGTCAGTCCCAGTAACTTCAGTACTTTTAATCAGTCCTCAAAACTTAGTACATTTCGTCAGTCATCGAAATTCAGTAAACTCAGTTTAGCTCCGCTCAACAATACCACTAATATAAGTTCAGTTCAGCTAATCACTTTAGTTCTGTTAATCAATTCATCTAATTAGTTTAGTGTCTTTCAATTGGGAGTAGGATTCAGCACCGAGTGAGCCTAGGGATAGGGACTCACCCGCTAGATAGGACTGAGATCCCTAGAAGCAATCCCTAAGTTCAAAATAGGACTGAGATCCCTAGAAGCAATCCCTAAGTTCCAGAACTACGTAGCCAGTGTAGGTTGAGATGTCCTTACACATAGGGATAATGTATCTCATTTGAGTTTACATGGTAGAAAGGGCAGACGAAAAGAGCTCCCAAATAGTATAGGGTTTACTCATATGTTGTCTCTACTCATGGCATGGTATTGACACTTTTCCAGTTGGGGTTATAGCTTGGACCCCACCAGTTCAAATTCAGGGTATGTTGGTTAGATAAATACATTCCACAATCTCAGTATCAGTCTCATTCTCAGTCTCAGTAAAAGAACTCAGATAGTTCTTCAGATTTCATGACTGTCAGCTATAGTCAACTTAGATACAGTACAGAACTCAGTTAGTTCCATCAGATTTAGGACTGTCAAATACAGTCACTAATGTTATCAGTTTTATCAGTTATTAACAACTCATGTTATCGGTTATATAAGTTATCAGAACTCATATTATCAGTATTCATATTTATGACTATTAGATATGGTCAAGCATATTTGTTCTTCATATTCATGGCTGTCAGATACAGTCAATCAAATTAATCCTTTATAATTAGACTATCAGATACAGTCAACCAGGCCAGTTCTTTATAATTAGAACTGTCAGAAATAGTTATTCATGTATCAGTAATATAGTTTCAGTCCTTCAGTATTCAACAATACAGTAACAGTTCCCTACTTATTAGTGACTTACATATCAATATCAGTAAAATCAGTCAATCAGTATCTCAGTATCAGTAAGCTTATCTTGTCAGTATTCAGACTCAGTAGTTAGTATCACCATGAGTTCAGTTATAGTTACTTATGCATGTATGTATTCTCATGTTCATATCAGTCAGCATTGTTCATGTATATAACCTTTTGCATTTAGCCTACCTCACTCATATACTCAGTACATTCAGTCGTACTGACGTATTCACGCTATGGTGTTTTATTATACGCCGTAGGTTCAGAGGAACAAGTTCCAGAGCAGCAGTAGTGTTATAGATTTTAGCAGTAGCACTCCGGTTTTCAGCAGTGAGTCCTCATTCTTTGAGGACGCGATTATTACTTTATTATTTTAGTTCAGTTATTGCTAGACAGAGTTAGTTGGGAACATGTCACATCAACTACATATTCAGATTATTCAGAAAGTAGAGGTTTTTAGACTAGATGCAGACTAGATATCAAACTTAGTTTAGACTTCAGTATTTTCAGTTTTGTTTTGTATTGTGATACCACCTTATTCAGTCATTATTATTATTCAAATGTTTATCCAGTTTGAACCTTATGGTCTTTAATTTAATGTTTTCACATTTTTTTTTAGTATTTTATGTAGTATACAGTTATATATATCAGTTATGAGTTAGCTTGTGGTCCTTCGGGGTCATGAGTACCGTGTAGCATTTCGGTTTATAAAATCAGGGCGTTACAATTATACTTTAAGGTACTACTTATCATGTTATGAAATTATTTTACCTGATTGTTCTTTCCCTAATCCTAATACCATTAACAGATTCACAACCATCCCTCACACATACACACATCACACAAGTCAATAAAATTTTTAGGAGGGGCATCAATTTATCTGCATAATTTTTTCAAAATCTTTTAAAATAATATCTTCGGCCACAAGCGTAAATTTTCTTCCTATTTTAGATATTCTAACATACAAAAAAAAATAAAACATAAAAAAAATGCCAGTTCTTCAATTTTCTAGATTGTGGCCATGAGCTTCGAAATATGGCAAAGTATAGCTCGTGACGAACATGGTACACCCCCACCCCAAACTTAAAGACTATGCACTATACCCAGTGCATCTAACAATGAAATAAAAGGGATTGGGAAAACACCTGGTCGCTCGAAGTACTAGGTCATACTGCCTCATCATCACGTGGGCCCTCAGGTGAGGTCCTACGATCATCAACATAAGTTCCATCAGCTTTTGGGACTATCTTTGCACTAGTGCCACTAGATATGGCCAGTGCGCTCGATGGTATATTAGGTGTTGGGGCTACATCACTGCCCCCTCAATTTCATCACTCGCCAGTTTTGAGCTACCGGCTCCAGCTCGTTTCTGCCAGACCCTCACCTGTCAGGCCTACTCACTCTATTTATGTAAGACTTTGAGAGTACACCTTGGGAGTCACACAATGCATACAGTCTTGAGGTACCACAAGCTAACCCATGAGATGGTACCTATTGTGAGCACTGAATAACATAACCATAAATACGAAAAAATAATTGATATGCCATAAGGTTTTAAATAACTGAAATCGAAATTGTGTCATAAATCTGGAAAACAACTGTTTAAATCTGATAAGATAAAGAAAATCTAAATAACTAATTGTAATGGCTAAAAAGCCTCTAAACTAAATAACTATGTGTTGATGGGACAGGACCCAACTAAATCCACTACTACTAAACTGAAAGCATGAAATAAAATAATCCATCCTGAAAATATAAGGACTCACCACTGCTACTATTGAGAGTCTAAAAAGACTAAGAGCGATCTAGAAACTGAGAATCAGAACCTATGATATAATACATCATAGCGGAAAGCAAAGGTATGCGATTAGTACTTTGAATGTACTGGTATGCTAAATGAGGTAGGCTAATATGCGTGGTCTCATGAATGGAAATAATGACTATCTGAACATACATGTAAAACATAGAGTACTAAATAGAGCACATGAAATCTATAGATACTGGAGATAATTGAAATCAGTAAATACCAAGTATTCATAAAAGTCTGTAATTACTGATGGTACATGAAATTTATAGATACTGTAGATGCATGACCAAGCATATAACATGAAATGAATAAAAGTCTGTAAACTAAAATACTGAAATAACTGATATTTGTATGCCTTGGTCAAACAACACTGATACTAAATTACTGGTCTGATGAATAGACTGAGACTTTGGGAGGTATCATCTAACCGATATTCCCCAATCTGAGCTAATTAGGGTCCAACCTGTAACCCTAGTTAGAAGGTTGTTAGTAACGTGCCACGGGTACTAACACTGGCTGTGTGGATCCACTATAGTAATATACCATTCAAAGGACTAAGGGTGTCAAGCCTGAACTGATGGGTGACCCCTGCGAGATAGTCAAGGCTAGTCTGATGGGTGACTTCTCATATCCTACACTTGCTCTATAGATCTGGAGTATAGGTACTGCTACTAACGACTCTTCCTATGTGATAGGGATGTCTTCATCCCTGCACTCGCTCTGTGCTAAATCCTACTCCCAACTGAATGACACTGGAATACTAGACTATTCTGAGCTTAACTAATTATGATATCTGACTGTTCTAATAATGCTCATAGTATGTTCTGAGACTAGATAAACAACTAAGTTATTGGGTATTCACAAGACCCAAGACTCGATAGCGAAAATATAAAAACAACACTAAAGATCAAGGGACATAGCATGAAGGCTTTTATCAAACATTTATTCTTGTCGGCATTTTATCAAACACTTGTAGTTCATAGTTTAGTCAACTCATGGGAATGTTATGGAACTTATTGTAATAGCATGAATTCAACGTGAATAACACTAAGTGAGGATTTAATTCAATGAATGATAACATTAACACATGAAAAATTGAATAACAACAATAGTTTTAATCATACATGGTGTAAAATCATGGTTCATGGAGATTCATGGGTGAAATCATAATTTAAAAATCAAAATAACTTGAAAAGATCATCATTTTGTAATTTAAATCGGATACTTGGACTCCATGTATGGACATTTAATATACCTGGGTTGAAGATTTTATAAGTATTGGTGGCGAGTTCTTGGGATTTGGTCTTGAATTTGAGAGCTAAGGTTTCTTTGTTCTTGAGAGAATTGCTACTTTGAAGAGTAGTTTTGAGAATAATGGGCATATAATGCCCTAATAGGCTTTAATTTAGTATGTAGGACAAATTTAGGTCTTAGAAAATGACCAAACAGCCCTTGGAAATAAAAAACAAGGAACTAGAAAACTAAAATCCCTGGAGCGATGTGCTAGGATCGCGGAGCCTCACAGAAAATTGACGAGTAGGACTTGAAATCTTGGCGTGATACGGTGAAATCGTGGTGCCTTACTGGATGGGATTTCACCCTTGGTGCGATGCGCCATTATCGTGGAGTCACACTGGAAAGTGACAATTAGGAATATGGGACTTGGCACAATGTGCCATGATTGCGAAGGCTTACTGGATTTTGACAATTGTGATTTTACACTTCTTCACACATGCTACAGGCCCAAATCTCGGTGTTTTATGACTGAAACTTAAATTCTCCATAACTCTTACTCGATTATCGGATTAAGGCAAATCTTATATCGTTGGGAAGCTAATTCAATTTTCTACGCATTGAAGGGTCTAAACTAGAAAATAATAAGTATTTCAAAAATTTTATATATGAATACTTATGTGTCAGGACTTAAATTATGAAAGAAAAATATGGGGTATTACAAAATCTCCCTCTTGGGATCATTCATCCTCGAATGAAACTGGTTAAGCTGAGGAAAACTGATGGACTGACTTTACACACTGAACATGCATATCTGATGCATAGAATCCTTGACTGAACTGATTTGTACATGCACGACTAACATGAACATGATTTACAACTAAAACTAAGCATGATAGATAGAAATCTTAAGAAGATTAATTCCTTAAACCGAATCTGAATTGGCAGAGAAAAGATGAGGGTAATAGATCCGTATATCCGCTTCTGCTTCCCAAGTAGCTCCCTCAACGGACTGATTTTACCAATGAACTTTGACTAGTGGAACTTCTTTGTTTCTTAGTCTATGAACTTGATGATCAAGAATTTCGACTGGAACTTCCTCATAGGAAAGACTGTTCTGAACCTGTACACTTTCTAGGGGAATAACTATAGCTTGATCACCAGTACACTTCTTCAACAATGATACATGGAACACTGAGTGTACTAAAGCTGGATCTGAAGGTAACTCAAACTTGTAAGCTATCTTTCCAATACAACTGAGAATTCTAAAGGGACTGACATATCAGGGACTGAGTTTAGTTTTCTTATTGAATCTCTTCACTCCCTTCATGGGAAAGATTTTCAAGTACATAAAATCACTAATCTCAAACTTGAGATCCTTTCTCCCCATATTTGCATATGATTTCTATCATCTCTGGGTTGCTCTAATCCTTTCTCTGTTCAACTACATATTCTATAATGCATTAAACACCATGTCTGGCCCTAGTACTGTGGCCTCACCCACTTCAAACCAACCAATCAAAGATCTACATCTCCTCTTATCGAGGGCCTTAAATGGAGCCATCTGGATACTGAAATGATAGCTATTATTATATGCGAACTCAATCAAAGGCATGTGGTCATCCTAACTACCTTTAAAATCAACTACACATGCTCTCAGCATATCTTCAAGAGTCTGAATGGTCCTTTCTGCTTGACTATCTATTGAGGGTGGAAGGATGTACTGAGGTTGAGTTGGGTACCAATACCCTATTGGAATGCTTTCCAGAAATGAGAGGTAAACTGGGTACCTTTATCTGGGATTGATGGATAAGGTAACACTGTGCAACCTAACCAACTCTTTGATATAGAGTTTGGCATAGTCCTCATCTTAATAGGAGGTATGGATTGGAAAGAAATAAACTAATTTGGTCATCCTATCTATGATAACCCAAATAGAATCATGCTGATGATGGGTACGAGGCAAACCTATCACAATATCCATGTTCATTTCCTCCTACTTCTAAGTGGGAATACTGAACTCTTGCATGGAACAACTAGGCTTTTGGTGCACAATTTTAACTTGCTGAGACCCGCTAGGCTTTTGGTGCTCAATTTTAACTTGCTGATATGTAGAACACTTAGCTAAACCCTCTGCAATATCCCTCTTTATCCCACTTCACCAATAGTTCTCCCACAAATTGTGGGATATCTTAGTGGCCCTGGATGAATAGAGTAATATGCACCATGCGCTTCTTCTAGAATTCATTCCCTCAAGTCAACTACACTAGGCATATACGACACTGACAACACAGCACACCATCTCCCCCTTGGGAGAAAACCTCCACTTTCTGATCTCTGACTGATTCTTTCAACTTAACTAGACTGGGATCTTTATCCTGCTTTTTATTCACTTTGGAAAGTTCAGATGATTCTAAAATACTCTGAACCCACACACTACCTTTTGCTGAATAGACTAAGTGGATACCTAATCGGGTAACCTGATGAACTTCCTGAGCTAACTTCTTCTTACCATCCTCAATATGAGCAACACTACCCATAAACAATCTACTGAGAGCATCTGTCATTACATTAGCCTTACCTGGATGATACAAAACACTTGTTTCATAATCTTTTAATAACTCTAACAATCTTAGCTGATGCAAATTTAATTCTTTCTGAGAGAATACATACTACAATTTTTTGTGATTTGTGAACGCATCTACATGCACCCAATACAAGTAATGCCTCCAAAATTTTAACACAAACACAAAGCTTCTAGCTAAAGATCATGAGTAGATTAATTCTTATCATGAGGATTAAGCTGTCTAGAGGCATAGGCTATGACCTTACCTCTCTACATAAGGACACAACCCAAACCTACTCTAGATGCATCACAATACACAACAAACTTATCTGAACTATCTGCCAGGGTAAGAACTGGGGCTGAGGTGAGTTGATTCTTTAATTCCTGAAAACTCTTTTCTAGGAATCTGAACACTGAAACTTAACTTTCTTCTGGGTCAATCTAGATATGAGGGATGTAATAGAAGAAAACCCTTCAACAAACCGACAGTAATAGCCAGCTAAACCTAAAAAACTCCTGATATCTGATGGAGAGATGGGTCTAGGCCAGTTTCTCACCACCTTGATCTTGTAAGAAGCAACTCTAATGTCATCACCAGAAATAATATGGCCAAGGTAAGCTACTGATCTTATCCAGAATTCACAATTACTAAATATCACGAACAACTGATGAGCTCTAAGAGTCTATAACACTATTCTGACATGGTATGCATAATCGTTTTCACTACGGGAGTAAACAAGAATGTCATGAATGAAGACTATGATGAATATGTCCAATTACTGCTTGAACACTCAGATTATCAAGTCCATGAAGGCTGTTGGGGAATTCATGAGACCAAAGGACATGACTATAAATTTGAAATGACCATACTGGGTTTGGAAAGCTGCTTTTAGAATGTGACATTCTATAATTTTGAGCTGATGATAGCCTGATCTAAGGTCTAACTTAAAAAAGTAGTTATCACCCTAAAGTTGGTCAAACAAGTCATTGATTCTAGGAAGTGGATATCTATTCTTGATGGTGACTTTGTTCAACTGATGGTAGTCAATATATATTCTGAGAGAGTCGTCTTTCTTATGCACGAATAGAACTGGTGCACCCCACGGAGAGATGCCGGGTCTGATGAATCCCTTATCTAGGAGATCCTTAATTATTTTTTAAACTTTTTGAGTTCATCTAGAGCTATTCTTTATCGCATAATAGATATGGACTGAGTATCTAGGAGAAGGTCTATTCCAAAGTTTATTTCCCTTTTAGGAGGAACTTCGGGAAGATCTTCAGAAAATACATCTGAGAATTCATTTACTACCAAAACTGACTCAAGAGTTAAAGTTTCTAAATTTTAGTCATTGACTCGAACATGATGGTATACACATTCCTTAGATATCATCTTTCTAGCCTTAAGGTATGAAATCAATTGACCCTTAAGAGTTATGGTACTACCCCTCCATTCAAGGATTGGTTCATTTGGGAATTGAAAATGAACTATTTTGTTTTTGCAATCAACTTAGGCATAGCATGAGTGGAGTAAATCCATTTCAAGGATGAAGTCAAAATCCATTATCTCTAACTCCACGATATCAACTGAGGTAACTTTCTGAGATATTGTGATTGGACAGTTCCTGTATCCCTTTCTGTCTACAATGGAAACACCTACTGGGTAGACATTGAAAAGGGCTCTGCTAGAGTTTTGGGACTGACTCCAAAATTGACAGCTATATATGGAGTTACAAAATAAAGAGAAGCTCCAGGGTCTATTAAAGAATAAACATGTAAGTGAAAGACCTGTAATGTACTAGTAACTACATCAGGAGAATTTTGATGATCTTGGTAGGACTTAAGAGTATATAATCTGTTTGGACACTGACCACTGGTAGCACTGGAAGTGGCACCCTACTGAGTTAGGCGACTGGATAAAACTGATAACTATTGGGAATAGTTTTGTTGGTGCACATCCCTACCTTTCTGAGAAACTACCCATCACTACCGAATCCGATGACTTAGTTTGCCACACGCAAAGCACACATCACTACCATCTCTCCACTCACCCTAATGCTGTCTGCCATATTTTTGAAATAATGGAATTGTACTAGCACTACTAACACTGACCTGGGACTTAGAGCATGGCACTCTATCCCTATTATAATTTCTGAATTTAGGTACGAGAGACCTGGATGAACAGGGTGCTGGGGCAGAACACCTCTGATAAAACTGAGGACGGTTACCACCCTCTGACTTTGGCTGAATAAAGTTAAAGCTACTCATTCTAACTCTCTTATTTTCTCTTCCCCAATCCTTAATATTCTACTCCTCCAGCTGTTGATCATGGACCATTAGCCTAGATAAGTCCATCTCACTAATCAGCAGTGCGGTCCTACACTCCTTGACCACGCTTCAGACACTCCATACATAAATTTGCTCATCTTGTACCTGTTATCATCTACCACATGATGAGCATATCTATCTAATTAATTAAACATGAGGGAATACTCCCTCACACTCATGTTGCCATGCCTCAAATTGATAAACTCTAGCACTTTGGCCTTCCTCAACTCCAATAGGAAGAATCTATCTAAGAAAGCTGTGGCAAACTCTTCCTATTCTACAGGCCCTGCATCAACACCCATCTCAACTTTTCACTCCTTAAACCAATTATGGGCTACATCTTACAACTGATATGCATCCAACTAAGCACTCTGACTAGATGTCACTCCTATAGCATCCGTTACTTTTTGAACCATATCTAAGAGTTCTTGTGGATCCTCTTCAGACTTGGATCGAATGAAAAAAATAGGATTCATTCGGGTAAAGTCCCGAATTCTATTTGCAGTGATATTGGCGATTGGGTTGGTCAGAAAAATAGTTGCCCGTTCATTCTATGCGACTATAGAGTTTGGTAGAGTAGTAAACATAGCTCTGAATTCTGCATGAGAGACATGATCATCAAGAGGATCTTCCTGGACTGACTGAGGGGCTGGCTGAGTTTCTGTTCTTATTTCGTTCTTCTTGGGAGGCATTTTTTTGTAAATAAAAGGAAATAATAGATTAGATAGGGAGTTTAACTTGAGATCATGCTCACTCACACGACATGAATACTAAAAGAAGGGAAACTTTTCCTAAGTGCCTTGTATACCCTTGCCCATAAGTGTGGCATGCTACACACCCATGCACAAGACTTTACTCGATGTAGCTTTCAGACTTAATAGGATACTTTACAAACCTTAGGCTTTGATACAGAGTTTGTAATGCTCCAAGAGTACACCCTGGGTATCAGACAGTTCTTACAGTCACGAGAGATCACAAGCTAATCCATGAGTTGGTACCTGCCATGAGCACTAAATAATAATATCATAATTGTAGAAAAAAACTGACCTACCATAGGTTTTAATAACTGAATTCAAAACTGATATACAAATTTATAGAAATAACTGACTAAATCTGACAAAATACTGATAAACTTAATAACTAACTAAACATGTTCGACTACTGAATAATTAACTCTAATGTCTGAAAAGCCTCTAAATCTGATTGATTGAATACAAGTTAATGGGACAGGACCCAACTAACTCCAACAACTACTAAACTATAATATAAAATAAAATAATCGGTACTCAAATGATGAGGACTCACCACTGCTACTGTACCACTGCTAGCCTGAGAAGTGAAGTCTAAGTGCAATCTGGGAACTGAGCATCAGCACCTATGATATAATACATCATAGTGCAAGAAAAGGGTATGCAATCAGTACTTTGATTGTACTGGTATACTAGATACTAGAGATATGTAAAGCATGTAAATATTATGTACGTATGAGAGTCTATAAATACTAAAAATATGTGAAAATATGTAGACACTGAGGATGTATGACCAAGCATATAACATGGACTGAGTAAATTTTGTTAACTGAAATACTAAAGTAACTGATATCTGTATGCTTTGGTTAAACAACTAAAATTTAATAACTGAACTAGGAATGTAACTGAGACTGTATCTGAGACTATGAGAGGTATCATCTAACTGACATGCCCTAATTTGAGATAATCGGGGTTTAAACTGTAACCCTAGTTGCAAGGGTATTAATACTGTGCCACGGGTACTAACACTGACTGTGTGGATCCGCTAATTGATATAATTTCCAAAGGACTAAGGGTGTCAAGCATAAACTGATGGGTGAACCCTGCGAGATAGTCAAGGCTAATTTGGCGTGTGACTTCTCATCTCCTATGCTGGCGATGTAGTTTTGGAGTATCAGACTTCTTATATCCTATGATGGCTACATAGTTTTGGAGTATAGGGACGGCTACTAATGACTCTGCCTATCTGACGGGGAAGCTACCATCCCTACACTCGCTCGGTGATAAATCCTACTCCCAACTGAAAGACACTAAAATACTAGACTGTTCTGAGTTTAACTGACTGATAACTGACTATCTTGATAATGCTTATAGTATGTTCTGAATACTATTCTGTAATATACTGAGACAAGACTAAATAAACATCTATGGTTTTCGGTTATTCAATACCCTAGGACTCAAAACAACAATATTAAAATGACACTAAAACTTGGGGAATAAAGCATGAAGGCTTTCATTAAATCAATCATTCTTATAGGTATTTTATCAAACACTTGTGGTTCATGGTTTAAAACAATCATAGGAATGTCATGAAACTTATAGGAATAGCATGAATTTGACATAACAGTACTAAATCATAGTTTAATTCAATAAATAATAATATTAAAACATGGAGAATTGAATAATAACAACAATTTCATGGTAACATGGTATAAAATCAATAGTAAATGGAGATTTATGGATGAAATCATAATTTAAAACCAAATAACTTGGAAATATTAAAACTTAGTAACTGAAATAGGTTACTTGGGATACATGGATGAATATCTAACATACCTTAACTGACGAATTTCTTGAAGTTCTTGGTGAGTTCTTGTGGATTGACCTTGAATTTGAGAGCTAGGGTTCTTGATTGAGAAAGAATGCTTCTTGATTTGGGGGACAATAATTAAAATAATGAGTTTAAAAATATTTTTAGGGCTTAAAAACACACCTAGGTGGATTAAAATTAAGAGAAAGTACTGTTTTAACCTTGGGCAAAATTTTTAAATTTTCATCAATTTTTTTCGAAATGGGCTTATAGCGCGACACGGTGCTATCACACCGTGTCATTGGAAATTGACATCTAGAAAATTTCATGGTGGAACGATGTGGTGATATTGCATTGCCACCTTGTTTACGACCTAGAAGCTTGGGACAATGCAGTGGTATCGTGCTTCAACACTGGAAATTGACAAATGCCAAACTGGCCTATGGAGCGAAGTGCCAAGATCACGAATCCTTACTGGAAACTAACAATTTCTATTTACATAGGTTGCATGATGCGCTAGGGTTAAAATGATGGTGTTTAAAGACTGAAACTGAAATTTGACATAACTTCTTACTCGGTTATTAGTTTTGGATGAACTTTATATCGTTGGAAAGCTAATTCATTTTCCTATGCATTGGCAAGCTCTAAAGTTAAAAAATAATGAGTGTTTAAGAAATTTAATATATGAATACTCATACATTAGGACTTAGATCATGATAGGGAAATACGGGGTGCTACATTTGGCATAAGTGCATCCAGTGTTCCATGTTTCTTTATTAAAGAAATGTATTGGGGATATAGCTATTGTTGTTACTTTAGAAAGAATAGATGTCCAGGATAGACTTTCTTATGAAAAAATCCTAGTTAAGATACTCGATCGCCATATTCGTAGACTAAGGAATAGAGAAGTTCCCCTGGTCAAAGTTCTTTTGTGGATCCAGTCTGCTGAAGGAGACACTTGGGAAGCAGAAGAATATATGTGAACCAAGTACCCTCATATTTTCTCCGCAAACTCAGATTTATCTTAAGGTAACAATTTTCCTCAGATTGACTCTCTTCAATTCTCAGTTTCATCTAGGTAATCCATCTTATGTCATTACATGCATTCACAAATCAGTTTAGTTATGTATCATATTTCAGACTCAGTCATGTAACCATTTTTCTAGTTATTCATATTTAGCATATACTCTCATTACCTCGATATTCTCAACTTAATCAGTTTTATTTGAGGACGAATATTCCCTAGGGGGAGATATTGTAAGACCCCATAAGATCCTAGCTTAATTTAGCTCGCTATTATATGGAAAAAGGGTCTGAAAGTTAGAAAATTTCACTAAGTGTTAGGAATTAGTCATTTATAAAGACCCTTAATTTTTGATGATTTTATTTTCGACCTTCTCAACCTCGGAAAGTTAATTTTAAGTTGATTCATTATTGGGGTTGTTGATTATACATCTTGGGTGAGTTTTGAAACTTTTGGATGAGCGTAGGGGTGTGTTTGGATCACCAAAATAGTAGAAGCATTGGGATAAACCCGCAGCATGCCCTCTAGTGCACTACTAGGGGTGCACATAGTAGAGACAACAATGCGTTCCCCATGCTGGAAGACCAGAGCCCACGGTGCATACTCCATCGCCCACCCCCTATTTTCCAGATTTTTATCTCGTTTTTCCAAAGGGCATTTGAGTCTTTTACCTTCACTCAATTGGTACATAACACGTTATTTAGGGTCCCAAAAGCATTATTTGTTATCTTGTTCTCAAAATTTGCTCAAAATAAAGTATTCTCTTGTAAGAACAAATCCTAAATCCTTCAAAAGAAACAAGGAATTAAAGATCAATTTTCAGAGAAATCATCAAGAACTTTCACAAATTCATTAATTAAGGTATGTGTGATGTTCATCCATGGGCCCTTTTCACCAATTGAGTCCAACAACCTCTTTTATACTTAAATTATGAGTTTTACATGGCTAAATTGAATTATGTCCATGAATATCTTGTTAGTTTGATTTCAAGTTAAGAGTATATGTGTTTACAAGACATTAATGCTAAGAATACCAAGCCTTTTTCTAAGGTAACAAAATCTTTCTTCTAACAGGGCTTTTGTAAAGATATCTGCTAGTTATTTTTCGTAGTCAACAAAATTTAAATAAAAATCACCATTCTCTACATAATATCCAATAAAATGATACCTAATATCAATATGTTTATCCTTGGAGTGATGCACAATATATTTATATAAGCTAATAGCACTATGTGATCACACATTATAGGAACAGATTCAAAGGATAAGTTAAAGTTAAATAGTTGATGTATAATCCATAAGATTTGAGTACCACAACTTCCGATGGCTATGTATTCATCTTCAGTGGTTGAAAGATCAACGAAGGTTTACTTCTTGCTTTTCCATGAGATCAGGGCATCACCAAGAATTTAACATGTTCCACTAGTTCTCTTGCTATTATTTTATCCCCTACAAAATCAATATCTGATTATATAACTAAATTAAAATTTGAGGATCGAAGATACCATAGTCCAACATCTTGAGTTCCTATAAGATATCAGATGATTCATTTTATGGTAGTAAGATGAGACTCCTTGGGAGTCGACTGGAACATGGCACATTTGCATACACTAAACATAATGTCTGTTGACTCACAGTCAAATAGATTAGAGATCCGACCATCCCCCTGTACATCTTTTCATCAATATCTTTTTGGAAAAATCTAAATCGAGGCTCGTGGATGGACTCATTGGAGTTCCATAGGCCTTTTTTATGCTAATTTTTCTATGAGTTGTTTCGTGTACTTGGATTGATTGATAAAAGTGCCTTTGGGGATTTGTTTGATTTGTAATCCCAAGAAGAATATGAGCTCACCCAAAAGACTCATTTCAAACTCTCCTTTCATCAATTAGCAAAATTCTCACACAGAGATGTTAGAACTACAAAAAATAATATCATCAATGTAAATTTGGACAATAAAAGATTTGAATCATGATTTTGTATGAAAAAATTTGTATAAATTTTACCACTTTGAAGTTTATTATTCAATAAGAAAGTACTCAATCTCTCATACCATGCCTTTGGAGCTTGTTTGACGTCATAGAGTACTTTTGATAACTTACAAACATTATTTGGATATGATGAATTTTCAAACCCTGGGGGTTGTCTTACAAAAACTTCCTCACATATAAAACCATTTAAGAAAGCGTTTTTTACATCCATTTGATATAGCTCAAAATATTTGAAAGTAGTAAATGCTAATAAAATCTGTATTGACTCTAACCTTGTCACGGGGGCAAAGGTCTCGTCATAATAAATACTTTCTTGTTGGGAATAACCTTGGGCTACAAGTATGGCTTTATTTCTAATAACCATACCTTCTTTACTCAATTTGATTCTGTAGACCCATCTAGTTATAATTACAAAATAGTTTCTTGGTCATTTAATCAAGATCCAAACTTGAATTCGTTCAGACTTGTCTAATTCTTCTTTCATAGCTTCAACCCATAATTTATCTTTGAGAGCCTCATCGATTTTCTTTGGTTCAATTTGAGAAACAAGGGTAATGAAGCTTGTCTCCTCAAAGATGCTTTGGTTTGAACTCTATCTTTTGGATTTCTGATGATGAGTTCAGTTGGATAGCTAGCATCATGCTTCCATTCTCTTGGAACACTTGGATTTACCGTTTCTACAGTGGGAGTAAACTTTGGAGGGATTGTAGTCATTTATCTTGCGATGGCTCAATGGTTGTGCTGTAATTTTCTCTAGATTGTAGATTACTCACCTATTCTTTATCAAAATTTAAACTCATAGAAAGATGATTAGTTTCATCAAATATAATATGCATAGATTCCTCAAAATAAAATTTTCTTTTATTAAAGGCCCTATTAGCACGACTAGTGGGAGAGTACCTAAGAAAAATACCTTCGTCACTTCGTGGATCCAATTTTCCCAAGTTATTCTTACCATTATTATGAATAAAACATTTGCAGCCAAAAGGATGGAAATGCTAATGTCAGGATTCTTTCCTCTCTAGATTTCATAAGGCATTTTCTTTAGAAAAGGTCTGATCAGGCTCCTATTAATGATGTGTCATGTTGTGCTAACTTCTTGTTCCCAAAAGTGATTTGGGATATTATGTTCTAACACAATAGTCCTGGCAGTTTCCTGGAGAGACAAATTTATTCATTCCACTACACTATTTTGTTGAGGAGATCGAGGTGAAAATATTTTCTGAGAGTATCCGTTTTGAGCATAATACTCCTCAAATGCCTTATTTTCAAATTCTTCTCCATGATCACTATGAACATAAGTGATGAGGTGTCCAGCTTCTCTCTATACCTTTCTATAAAAAATCTCAAAGTTTGTGAAAGCCTCATATTTATGAGAAAGAAACATTACCTAAGTGAATCATGAGTAATCATTAACTATGATAAAAACATATCTTTTTCCACCAATGCTTGCAATCTTGGTAAGGCCAAATAGATCCATCTGGATTGTCTGAAGAGATTTAATAGTAAAAACAATGTCTTTGACTTTGAATGATTTTCGAGTCTGTTTACCTAATTGGCAGGCATCACAGATGTAATCATTTTCAAAATTGAGTTTTGGCAGGCCTTTCACTAATTCCAGTCCGGACAACTTCTCAATGATATGCATACTAGAATGCCCAAGATTTCTTTTCCACAACCAAGTATCATTGGTTTTCCAACGAGGCATTTTAAGGTAGAAAAGTGACTATTTTAGAGGTAAATGTTATTAATGCATTCACCAATGAGATAGATGTCTCTTTTGTCATGTTTGATCAGGCAATTTTTTTTGATTAATAGATTTCATTCATTAATCAAAAAAGTGATTCATTACATAACAGGGTAGAAGCTAACCATCTACCTCCTCGTTTTGCTACCTTTGGATTATGCTAGCTTTCTGCTTAGAATAGGCATAATCAAATTACAATCAGTTAAACAAACCACCAAAAAAATGAATATTATCCTATGGAAAATGATTCAACAGGTGTAGCATTGTCTGCCATAACTCTTTGTTACTTCCTGGAATGTGCAAGTGTATGGCTATGTCATGACATGTTTTTGTAGCATCAACTCTACTATTCTTGAATCTCAGAGTGTTCCTGCCTCTCTAAATTACATATACCACCATGGAAAATACATAATTGATCATCTTAGCTAGAGGAACTCTTTTTTTAGCTAGTATGCATGTCCATTCCACCTCTTGATACCATGTACCTATGCATCTTTTAGCCCCTAACCATGTATGTAGTATAGTCCATAGCTGCTTGCTGTAACCACATCTGAAAAATTGGTGGCCAAATGTTTCCACTTCTTAATCAAAGAAGATACAACTCATAGGAACCTGTACCCCAATCTTCTAAAGCCAATAAACTATAGCCAGTCTATGTTATACTGTAAGCTATAGATGGAATTTAAATCTAGGATATACCATCTTATGAAGTATAATATTCTTCCATGTCTTCCTAGGCATCTGAGGCTGAAGTTATTTATAAGCTCTCTTGATCTTCAATTTGTCACATTGCACCAGGCTTTCCAAGGTATAGTGAATTGATATTTAGTAGATATGTTGTCACATGAGAAACTTCCTACTATCAATGATTTTCATAACAACCCAAGATGCATTCTTGGGGTTTGTCAGGTCCTCCAATCTGGTCTGCTTTATGTAGTAATAGTGCACCCATCTAATCCATAAGGTGTCCTTCTTCATGGAAATGGCCTATAAATGCTTTATAATTGCTGCTTTATTCCACATTTTGAGATCAATAACATTGAGGCCACCTGCAACTTCTGGTTGGCATATTTTTTCCCAAGTTACTACCATTTTCTTGGACAATTCACTTTGTCCTGTCCAGAGAAATAAGCTGCCCACAGCTTTCAGCATTTTAGTTATCTTTTTAGGTTGGATAAAAATTTGGGCGCAGTAGCTTTGCATTCCAAATAAAATAGCCTTTATAAGTTGTAATCGACCAACATATGATAAAAATTTTGCTAACCAATGAATTATTCTTGCAGAGAACTTCTCTACTAAAGGTAAACATTGAGCAATAGTTAATTTCTTTGTGGAAAGGGGCACTCCTTAGTGCTTTAAAGGCAAGCTTCCTTCCACATGCCCCAAACTTTTCGTAATATCAGCTTTTAGATTGCCTGTGACACCTTTTGTATATATGGAATTCTTTTCTAGGTTAGATTTCAAACTAGAAGGACATCAAAACTTGTGGAAAGAGTCCTAGAGTAGGGAAATAAAAACAAGATCATCCCTGCAAAACATTAAGAGATCATCAATAAAATACATATGGATTAGGCCAAATCTCTTGCATCTTAGATGGAAGTGGAGTTGTTTATTCAGAGCCAGGTGCATCATCTATCTGTGTAAAGAGTTGATGGCTGTAAAAAACAAATATGGTGACATAGGGTGACCCTTTCTCAGCCCTCTTCTAGCCTGGAAAGGCTTTGTGAGTCCCCCATTTAGCATTAAAGAGTAAGACACTGTAGACACATACTCCATCACCCATTGTATAAAATTTTGAGGAAATCCCAATTCAGCCATCATAGCTTGCAGAAAGATCCATTCTAGCGTATCATAAGCCTTTCTAATATCAATCTTTAGCACACATCTTGGGGATATCCACTTTTTAGTATATCCTTTAAAGATCTCATGACTCAAAATTATATTGTTTGAGATGTTCCTTCCTTCTATGAAGGTAGATTGTGACCCTCCAATTAACCCATTCAGTACCTTCTTCATTCGATTGGTAAGGATTTTTGCAACTACTTTGTACATGGTTGCGTAGTAGGCTATAGGCCTAAAGTCCTTCACTTTAGTAGGTGAATATACTTTAGGTATTAAAGTAATTGTAGTACAATTCCAAGCCTTTAATATTTTGCCTTTTGAGAAGAATTACTTCACAACTTTAAAAACTCTACCTTTAACCAGTTCCCACTTGGTCTTAAAAAATTCAATAGGATAACTATCTACTCTCAAGCTCTTATCAAGTGGAATACCTTTTATTGATTGCTCTATATCTTCTATATTCACCTCTTCTATCAGTATCAGTTGCTCTCCTTTATCCAGGCAGGGCCCTTGCTTTATCACTAGTGAATCAGGATAGGATAATTCCTCAGCTTTCTACCTCAAAAGTAATGTGAAAAAAGAGAGAAATTTATTTTCAACTTCCTATGGATCAGTGATTTTTACCCCATTATTATTATAGTTTGAAGAGATAGTGTTATGAGAAGTTCTGATTTTTGGGCAATTTTTGGCTTTGAAGAAGACTCCAAATCCGGCATTCCACAACTAACCAAGCTGAGAAGATTATATTGAAGGCCATCTACTAGATAAATTCAGTGAATTGACATGATGAGCTTAATTTTATTGAGTCAACTTTGATGACGTTGCCTCTAGCATTATCACCGAATTTGACTGATCCCCCATCTATTTTATTTAAAGAAGAAAAATTTTCTTCCTATACGGTCATGTGTCTGGAACATCCACTGTCAATAACCCACATTCCTTTCTTATAGCTCTTGCAGACCTATTTTTGCAAAACAAGAAAATTAATTTTGTTTAGGTACCCAAGTGGTATTGGGTCCTTACGAGTTAGATGTGCTTTCTTTGGGCATCCAAACCCACACATTTTTAGGCTTGTGCCTGAAACTATAGAATTTGTGACTTCTCTGTCCATATATAAAACAAATGGGTCCTTGAGAGAAGGAGAAGGTCTTATTTGATTTAAACAATCCTAATGAGGAACGTGAATTATTTTTAAAGGAGTTTTATCCCACAAAGCTGTGTGGGATTTCTTAGAACTATTTAATTTTATTTTTACATCATCAAAATTTTCATGAAGTAAGTCAATTTTAATTTGACATGCTTCAATTTCTATTTGACAGTTTCTTCATTCCTCTTCGATGTAACACCTTAAACTTTTAGGCTAAGGTAAACCAATTGGACCGCTCTTCATATGTACTTATACCCGAATCAAGAAAATTTATTGTATCTGGTGTAAAGGTCATATCTTAAGCATAGAGGTGTTTGATATTAATTAAGGATATAAGAAATCTCTAAATTAAGTTAAAGGTCCTTTAATGATTAAGTTTTCGTATAGGTTCATACAAGGATCAAACTTAAAAAAACATTTCTCCAAGAATATTCAGATTTACGTGACCCATTACCTTTCAAATTAAATATTTTTGAATCTTCTTTTCAACACCGCCATAGCTCCTAAATCATAGTCTCGAGTAAAAAATTACGTGTGTTTTGCTAAGAATAGTTAGAACAATATACCAGACGAAAATTTTCTATTCTTTTCTTATCTTTTCATATTCTAGGAGGGGTTATTTTGTCCTTTACTTTTCCCATAACCCAAAATACCTTTTCAAAACTCTTTCTTATCAGTTTCACACATTTTTTTTAGCCCTTAACACCTCTCCCCTTTCTCTCAAACTTAACATTAAGAAATATAGGAGAATTGGCTTAAGAATCAAGGTTAGTTTCTTCCTTCCTATCACTAGTTTCTCTAACGTTTGAAGTTATGTAAGACCATATTTAAGTATTCTTCAAATTTCATGTTCACCAATTCAATTTGTTCAAGATAAACTAGCTTTAAAAAACTTTCATACTCTTATTCCTTAATTAAATGCATAAATATGTATTTCCCAAATACTTTGGGAAAGAAGAGAAAAGTAAAATCTTTGTTTGTTCATCATCTTTCATATTTTTAACTGTTGATATAGTCTAAAACAATTGTATCTCTATAAGCGTTTGTATAACTGGTTATATAACTGTTGCACTGGTTATATAATTGTTCCACAGTTGTAAGACTGCTTCATTGGTTGCTTTGTATGATTTTTTTTCTTATTTTGGCAAAATATTGACCTATTGTCCTATTAAATAGCTCTTTGAAAATTGAACTTACCATATTGATATTGTCAAATTCTTAGATTGGGATTTGAGTTCACTTTTTACTGTTAATAACTGCTTTATCTCCTATTGGGATCTCATGTCAATCTATTTTTTCCAGAATCTAAGGCAGTAGATGATTGTAATATAATATCTTAGTCAAATCTTCCATGTAAAAATCTCATCCATGCCATCATCTGAATGTTTCTATTAAAGTTAGAAGATATAATTTATGAAACTCCTACAAGTAGAATTCTTGTTCCATAATCCATAATAAGGTAACCTTCCCTCAACATTCATAAAACTCTTTGCACTGTGATCTATTCATTATGAATTTACAAGTCTCAGTATAATAGTACCAACTTCCTAGGAATCCCCCATTGACCTAATAAATACTTAATAATATTAATATGAATATTGTTACAAGAATGCTTCCAATCATGTACATGAATTATATCATATCGACCAATGAAATTAACTGTCATGACTCTTCACTATTGATAGTGTTAACTAATGAATATGAACCTAATATAGTTAACTCCCAATATGAGCCTAAAGTGGCTATACATAATTATGAGCCTAAAAAAGTTAAACCATGAACATGAGCCTAAAATGGATAAGCTATGAACCTGAATGTAGCAAGACTAATATAGTGATCAAGAAATAATCAGATAAATAAGATAAATCCATGAGCCTAAGGGAGTTAGTTAGCTGATCGTAAAGTCATAGGTTGAAATGAAAAATGCCCAAAACTATGTTTGCTAACATAGGATAGAGATTATTTCACAAATTGGATGAATTTTTTTTCATGTATCCCGAATAGGGCTAACCATGGATACTTGCTTGCAAATTATGTCATGTCATGTCCTATGAACGATAAGGTATAGGATGGCTTAGCTGATCGGGCCGAGATTAGAATCTATGCGCTCACATAGTGGTTTATGATGGTTCACTACTTTTTTCCACAAATAATCAAGGGAAATAAATCTACCTTACTTGATCAATTATAATTTTAGTTTATATTCTTGTGCGTTTCCAGTTGTCCAGTTCTAATCTCTTGATGTACTACCCTTCTAAAATGGTTTTGCATACCAATACATTCCATGTATTAACCATATTTGGTGCTACATTGTTTTATGATATAGGTTCTGGATCTCAAGTCCGCGGTCAGGCGCACCCTTAGGATTATACATTCTGCTATTGGTGAGCCTCCTTTCTACTTGGGGAAAATTTAGATAATGATAATTTCTCTATGTTCCTTTCAGTATCAAGGTATGCAGGGTCCTTTTCCCAATAGTTATAGTTAGTCATTAGACACTTCATAGACTAGTTTAGCTGTTAGACAAATCTTGTAATTCTTAGTCTTATTTATCATGACTATTGTATCTTCAGGTGCTATGTGATATTAATGAACATTGATAAAATACTTTTTCCTTTAAGAAATCTTATTTTATACTGTTTTCTCTCCATTCATTATGTTAGTTATATGCTCGTGTGATATGCCAAAACGTTCGCTCATACTAGCAATAGTATAGGGTGTGTACCACGTCTAGAGCCTCGGCTTGGGATGTGACATTGAGTTTTTGTTTAAATAATGCTTCTCAATGTTTCTTCTCTTGATCAAGTTTATTATATTCATCGATGAATTTTTGAAGCTTGTCAATTATCATGTCTAAATTAGATTCAAGAATTTATAGTTATGACGGTTATGTGGTCTTACCTCACTAGATTCACCTATTTCCATGAAGCACATCTTAGCTGCCTCTACTTCTTTAGTTTTATCTTTATCACTCCATGATCCAAAGTTCTGATTCTTTCTAGATGGTATTCTTCTTAACTCTGGACAATTTTGTTTGAAATGGACAGGCCTTCCACAATGATAATAAGGATCATTATTTCTAGTGGAGTTATTATTTTTGGCTCCTTGGGATCTTTGTTTTCTATGTATCATGATCTTCCTTACTCCATGATTGATGAGGGCCATCCCTTCATCATTATCATCTTCCAAAATATCCTCTTCTTCAATTATAGTAGCATTTAAGGCTACCGATTTCATCTTTTCCTCCTTGTGGTACTTGTTGATATAATTTCTTTCATATGCAATGAGATTACCTCTTAGTTCATAATATGTCATGTTGTGTAGATCTCCATCTTCCAGAATGAAAACCTTAGTTTCTTAAATCTTTGGAAAACTTCAGACCATCTTCTGGACTTGCAAGTTGTGTCGATAGATCATTCCCAGAGTTTTTACTTCACATACGATCTTACTGAATGTGGCAAACATTGTTTCAATTTTCTCATTTTCTTCTATTTTGAACAACTCACATTTATTAACCAGGGCAACAATCTTTGACTTTTTGACTTAGGTTACCTTTAATTTGTCCCACAGTTCTTTTACAGTTTTGTAAGTTGATATCTTGTCATATTTGTCTCCACTAATTGCACAAAGAAGCAAACTTATAGAATATATATTAGATTGGATTACCTGTTGTTGTTCATTAGTGACCTCTGAAACTTTCAAGGTATTCTATGCCAGTACTACTAGATTCTTTGTCTTTGTCCTTTTGCTTCTCTTTGAGTCCTAGAATCGGCTTTGGACCCTTTTTTGTGACAACTCAGGCTTAGTAGTCATTTAATTGGACAAAGATTCTGAATCTATTCTTCCAGTAAGAGTGGTGTTGTTCATTAAAGTATGGTGATCTTGTGGAGAAGTGATCATCATGAAGAAGAGCATCGAAAATTTGATAATTTTCCATTTGATCGTTGCTGACCTGCGGTTAAGCAATACGATTGGTGAGACCCGCTTTGATACAAATTGAAATTCAAGAGAGGGTGAATTGAAAATTTTATGTGATTCGACTACTGGCTCCTCACACTCGACTCTCCTGTAGATCAATACACTTTACAAGACAGATTAGATTTGAAGTAATTAAGTAAATAAATAATGAAATGTAAAGTAAAGAAACAAAGATTTATCCTAGTTCAGAACACCAATGTGGTGCCTACTTCCAGTCCCCTAGGGTTTTAAAGTTTCCTTAGATCGTTCAATATTGGACTCGAGTACAATGATAGGAAATAAGTTCTGAAGACTTATTTGTTCTTCAGATCTTGTGACACAACTTTAGTTGACGTTACAAAGTTGACTCAATCCTACTCTTTATACAACAATTGTAAACCAAAGTTATAGAGTTTGTGAGACTAAGATTGAGACACTTTGATAACTTTCTTGAAGTTGCATAACCCGTGTCTACCTCCATTCTTCTTTTCTTACAGTCTTCGGCTGCTACTCTTCATAACGAAATCCAAGAAATTTCTTCTCAATCAAGGTTTTGAATTGATTCCTTAATTAAGGAATGTAGCCGTATAATATGCCGATATCATATATTTCCCTATACAATTTTTACTCACATCCATATCAGATATATCTGTGATATTTTCTTTCTTTTGGTCTTGTAGTGATTGATACTTTTCTAAGTTTGTTTGTCATCTTTTCTTCCTCTTACTTCATTGTAATTGATTTGATTTGTTGTGATCTTTTATTTCTCTTACTTCGTTGTGATTATCTGATTTGTTACGACTTTTGAGACTGTGATTCTCCTTCTATTTGTTCTTATTTTGATTGATTTACTTGGATGCCATGGATCATGAATTGATATCCTTCCATTCCGGGAGCCATCTTCCTTATATTTCCAATATTAGCAACCTTCAATATCCTGTAAAGTTCCACCCATTATTTTTTCATTATTAAAACGTAGACTTAGGAGGCTGTTTTTACCCCCAAATTCTTGTGAATTTCGTGAAATGTGGGAGAACTCGATGATTAGGTGTGTGTTTCTAAGTGTTTTCGTGCTTTGGGATCTTAAGATTTGGTCAACAATGGAGGAAATTGCATTTGCAGTATTGGGTACTCGAATCGAGTGCCCTCTTTTGTTTAAAATTAGGTGAACTAGGCCGGGTTGACCCTCTCAATCTAGTAAGCTCAGTTACAAGTCAAGTGTACAACTCGTAACCTATGCTTACGGGTCTTCTCCTCCATTCGTAAAGACTTGGAACTTTACTTAGGTTCTGGATTTGATACGACTTAGTTTGATGAATAATATCTTAAGCGTACGACTTATTCTGAGAGTCATAAAGTCCCCAAAAACTTTAACCTTGATCTGCATCAACTCCCAAGTCCCTATGATTGTTACTCATAAGTCATCATGTTAAGGTAAAACCCATGAAGAGTTCGTATGACCTTGATTTTTGGAATTTATGGTTCTTTTCTACAATCTTTCCTACACATTATACACACTTATTAACCTATACATTATTTTGTACAAAAACATGGGATGACTCTCGTGAAATGCTTGATTTAACATTGCGGCACATCGGGGATAAGTTAGATACTCAGATTTCACCAACTAGCCTCATGGGTTTCTTCCCATGCAGCGCTTAATTTAACATCGTGGCACAACTTAATTGCCTTGGTTACTCAGACTTCACCAAGGTCCATCTAAAAAATCACACTTACTTCTTCACTGTTACCCATATAGTGCTTTACTCTTTTCCCATTCACTTTGAACAGGAAGTCACCATCCCTCTTTAATTCCAAAGCACCATATGAATAAAATTTTTTCACCATGAATGGACCATACCAACTAGACTTTATCTTACTTGGAAACATTAAGTCTAGAGTTATAAAGCAATGCTCGGTTAGTTTTTTGAAGATTCCCTTCTCAATTAGCGATCATGATGTAGTTTCATCTTTTCTTTGTAAAGTGTAGAACTTTCATATGCTCGAAGTCAGAATTCATCCAACTCATTCATCTTATTCATCCTTGACTGTACTGTATCTTGCCACTTAAGTTCATATTTTTCAAAGCCTATAGTACTTTATGTTTAAGCTCAACACGCAAGTGACGAGCCTTGCCTTACACTAGCTGATAAGGTAAAGCACCAATGGGAGTTTTGAAAGTTGTGCGGTAAGCCCATAATGCATCATATTGCTTTCTTGACCAATCAGTCCTATTTTCATTTATTGTCTTAGCGAAGATGGACTTGATTTCTCTATTTGACACCTCAACCTGTCCACTAGTCTACAGATGTTAAGGTGTCACTTTATACTTCTCAAGTAGACTTTTGAATAGTCGATCACAAAAATATTACCCACCGTCACTAATGATAGCACGTGGTGTGCCAAATTGAGAAAAGATATGCTTTATCAAGAATGCAGTGACACTATGCCCTTCAATATTGGGGAGCGTAATTGATTCCACCCATTTTGAACATAATCCACATCTACAAGAATATACTTCATGCCAAATGAACTCTCAAAAGGACCCATGATATCTACTCCTACGTACATCAAAAAATTCCAAGTATATAATAGGAGTCATAGGAACTTCATGGCATCTAAAGATGTTACCTTGTTGTCGACATTGATCACAAGATGAAGCAAAATCATATGTATTTTTTATAAAATTTTTGCCAATAGTACCCATATTTCTAGATTTTGTGGGCTGTGCGGGTTCCCCCATTATGACCCAATAGGTGAAGAATGACAAGCCTCAAGTATACTAATCATCTTTACCTCAGTTATACATCTATGAATAATCCCATCTGCACATATTCTGAATAAATAAGGCTCATCCCAGGAATATTTTCTTACCTCATGCATAAACTTCTTTCTTTGGTAGAAGGAAAGGTTGTCTAGGACAAGATCACTTGCTCGATAATATTCATAGTCTTTAAACCAT
Organism: Capsicum annuum; assembly: GCF_002878395.1. NCBI lineage: Eukaryota > Viridiplantae > Streptophyta > Magnoliopsida > Solanales > Solanaceae > Capsicum > Capsicum annuum. The sequence continues at coordinate 201,460,881 of NC_061119.1, read as the reverse complement.
GGAATTAGATCTTGGAAAGCTGCCAATATCTGCTCATCTAGAAAACTGTCATTAATCTCGAGACCATCTTCAAATTTATGCATAGCTTCCTCCTTAAGTGTAGAAAAATGATCCGCAACTTGGTTCTCAGTGCCTTTTCTATCCTTGACCTCAAAATTGAATTCTTACAACAAGAGTAGCCACCTAATGAGCCTAGGCTTTGCATCTTTTTAGCCATTAAGTACCACAATGTTGCATGATTAGTGTGCAAAATCACCTTTGTTCCAAACAAATAAGACCTAAACTTTTCAAAGGCAAAAACCACTACTAAAAGCTCTTGTATTGTGACGATGTACTTATTTTGAGTAAGGTTTACTGCCTTGCTAGCATAGTATATAGGATAAAGGATCTTTCATTTTGTTTGGTCTAGTAAATTAGCTGTAGTACCCCGTATTCTTTCTAGTTCAATTTAGCTTAGAACCGGCATATCAAAGACTTAGGACCTGAAATTTTAGCTAGGAGTTGGAGACTTAGTCTCATTTTTGGCCTCTAAACTTTGACGATTTTATTCTTGACCTTCCCGATCTTGGAATGTCAATTTCTAAGTTATTTCATAATCAGGGTAGTCCATAGTACCTCTGGGATGAGTTTTATATTTTTCAGAGATGGTTAAGGGCATGTTTGGATAGCCAATATAGAAGGTCCACACGATATAGATGTGTCGCGTTGGTGGTTGTGTTGGGTAGGGAAACATGCATTTTACAGTGAATGATGCAATGCATCGCGGATCGCGTCGGTGCTCAATTTTATACTGTTAAATAACTAGTTTATGGGGGCATTTGAGTCATTTAACCTCACCCAAATCCTCCCAAAACACACAATTTTAGCCCCAAATAGCATAGATGCTTCATTATTCATCTTTTTAATCTCCAAGAACGAAACCCTAGCTCGAAGAGTCAAGAACCATTCAATAACTCCTACTCCAAGAAAGCCTATAAACCAAAGTTTTGGGTTTAAGAACTTCAAGAACACCATTAGAGATTAAACAGTTCAAGATTTTACATTCAATTCATCAAGCAAGGTATGTGGGGTTATGAACAAGGATACTCCTTTTATCCTTGTGCCAAAAACTAGTTTGTAAACTTGAAATTACATGAATATACATGATTTGAGTGTAGGGTTTATACCCAATTGTCATTATTTGATATTTATAATCTTACAAGTTATTTTAATATTGAATTGCATCTATATTTTATATATCAAAACATTTGGCATGGTTTTACCTATATTGATAATTGAATGTCATTGTCTTGACAAGAATTATTAAAGAAATTTCAAGATTTTGATTATCAAGCATGAACCTTGTGACGATTTGACATGAGTTAAAGTATGGGTTATTAAGCCCTAGTTTGAATATTGATATTCCAAGGAGATTATGCTTTTAAGCATCCTATGATTAGTTTATATTCAAATTTTGAACAAGATTTGATCTTTTGATCCTCAGCTAAGATATGGAATCCACTTTACAGTTTTGATTACAAATTTTTTTATAGTTTAACATAAACAAATGTATAATTGGTTTTCATTATAAAACCTTATGTTAGTTTTAAAGTGTCTTTCCTACAAAATGAGCTTATAGATTTAAAGGGAGTAGTATATAGCACCGAGTTGGGTATGTTCACATGCCCCAAAACTATGAGCCAACGTAGGTACATATTTCTCAAATTATTCCCATTTATATGGATGACGGATATAGATTATGATCACTTAGCTCAGGTTATACTCCTTGGCAGGAGTATGACCTCTCCCATATGTGAGGTTTTCCCCTTTAGGGAACTAGATGTTGGACTCCATGTAGCACATATGGTTTGTGTCGGTTAGAAGTATCTCCCTAAGTCCTTACAGAAAAGAATAACAGAAAGGTATGATTTGAAAACAAATTACAAGTACAACTTTTAGAAATAAGTGTTATGACTCACAATATTTATATAGTATGCTTTATCATTCATGATTTATGATTTTTAGCTTTCAGTTATTCCTGCCAATGTGAGTCATTTATACATAGCATGCATTATTTTACAAGTTCATATGAAATTTGAGATATTGTTTTACTTATGCATTCACCCCCACATGCTCAGTACATTCCAAAAGTACTGATCCACATATACTTCTATGTGATACATTGTTTAATAATGTAGGTTCAGGTTCTCAGTTTCAACAGCATGAGTGATTTCGAGCATCTCCATCTTAATCCTGACTGTTGGTGAGTCCTAATAGTTCGGGGACCCAGTTATTCAGATTTCTAGTTTTTATAATGTATTTTATTTAGATGTTTTTAGTCAGTTCAAGCTATTTAGGGGGTCTGACCTAAAGACTCTCTAGTTAGTAGTGTTAGAGGCTTGTTCAACTATTAAATAGATTTTAGTTTTATAGTGTTGATTTTTCATATTTCCTAGTTAAGTACTTTCAGGCAGTATGTTTAGTTAAATTCAGTCTAGTTCAGACAGTATTTCAATATTTTAATGTACCACATGCTTATATCATCTTTATTTGGTTTTTTACAATGAGTAACAGGCCATAAGGGTTAGCTAGAGACTATTTGTAGTTTGGAGCACCGTGTGGCATCTCGGGACCTATTTTCAGGGTGTTACAAACTTGGTATCAGAGCCTAAGGTATAAGGATTCCTACAGAGTTAGATAAGCTGTGTTATGTAGTGTCTTGATCATGGATGTAAAGCACTCCATATTTATGTTCAAGAGGCTATGGGACATTTTAGGAAATCATCCTTTTCTTTCATGATCTATCATGATTATAGTGTCTTAATTTTCTTTTAACTCATGCTCTTACATGATAGTTGAATATACCTCCTTGCTGAGCTAATGTATGCAGAAATGATAACCAGGGACTCTAGTCTGCTGACTCTCTGAATGATAATATATCCCATGCTGAATTTAAGGCTACCTTTTAGGATTTAGCCTAAGGTGTGACTGCCAATGTTCAGGGCAACCATCAGATGGCAATCCCACTTCGGCAGAATGGTGATTTAGCTATACCCAAAATTCGTGACTTCATGAGAATGAATCCACTTGAGTTCTTTAGGTCAAAAGTAGAATAGGACCCATAGCTTTACTTAGATGAGGTGAGAAAGATCACACAGATTATGTATGTTACGAAGGAGGAGAGTGTAGAGTTGGCATCTTATAGGCTGATGTATGTGTCATATGATTGGGTGGCTATATGAAAGAATGGTAGAGGTGAGAATGAAGCTCCTATGAGTTGTCTAGTATTTTAGGATGTATTTTTAGATAGGTTCTTTCTATGAAAATTGAGAATTGCTAAGGTAGAAGAGTTCGTGAACCTGAGTTATGGCTCAATGATAGTGAAAACATACTGCCTTGAGTTCAATCAGTTGTCTAAGTATGCCCCTAACATGATGACTGACCGTAGATTAAGTATAAGTAAGTTTGTTACTGGAGTATGTGGTTTGGTAGTCAAGGAACGTAGGACTGCCATGCTTATTGGGGATATAGATCTTGCTAGGCTGATGATTCATCCTCAACAGATTGAGGAATAAAAGTCAAAGAGGAGAGAGAGGGGAAATAAAAAGGCTAGAACCTACAGTTTGAATATGGCCAGACAAAGTTTGTAGAGGGAAACTATTTGGAGTTTCAGGGTTGATCGTCTATGCCAGCGCTATCTTCAACCAGTGCTCCTTCTCCTAGAGTTAGGCAGGAGTACTAAGGGTAAAACTTCTATGTCCAAGTCTCAAAATAGTGTAATGGAAAACCCAGTTATCCTTCATGTGCTAAGTGTAGTAAGAATCATGATGGTAAGTTCTTGTTGGGATAGAAAGGATGTTATGGATGTGGTAAGTTGGGTCATAGAATCAAAGAGTGTTTGCATGCTAAGCAGGGAAACAAGGATCTTCATCCCCAGACTCAAGATACTAGCGCACCAGCTCCTCTAAGTCGCCTAGTCTCTTTTTAGGGTGCATCATCCAACACCAATGGCAGTCAGCTCCAGAACTGGTTTTATGATTTACTATCCTATCAGGAGCAGGAGAGTTCACAAGATATTGTTAATGGTATGCTTCGTGTCTTTCATCTTGATATTTATGTGTTGTTACACCCCGGGTTGAATCTCTCTTATGTGACCCCATTAGTTGCAGTAAATTTTGGGGTAGGACCTGAAAAACTCCCTAAGACCTTCTTGGTTTCCACCCCATTGGGAGAGTTAGTCATTGCCAAATGAGTCTATAGAAAGTGTCCAATCACTATCCTTGATAAAATCATATTAGCAGACTTAATAGAGTTAGACATGGTTGATTTCGACATTATACTTGGTATGGATTGGCTTCATTTCTATTATGCATCTATAGATTATCGCACTCAAGTAGTGAAGATTCAGTTTCCTGATGAGCCAGCCTTTGAGTAGGAAGGTAATTCAGTGTCTCCTAAGAGTCATTTTATATCCTATCTTAAATCCAAAAAGTTGATATCAAAAGGGTATATATATCATCTAGTTTGAGTTAAATACACTAAGTCTGAGGCTTCAACAGTTCAGCCATTCCGTGTAGTCAATGAGTTTCCTGAAGTTTTTCCGAAAGATTTGTCAGGGGTACCTCCCAATGAGGAAATAGAATTCGGTATTGACCTTCTTCCAGATACTCAGCCCATCTCTATTCCTCCATATCGTATGGTTCCAAGCAAGCTTAAGGAGTTAAAAGAGCATCTTAAAGACCTCTTAGATAAAGGTTTTACAAGGCCCAGTGTTTCTCCATAGGGCGCTCCCATCCTATTCATGCAAAAAAAGATAGTTCTTTGCAAATGTGCATTGACTATCATCAGCTGAATAAAGTCACAATCAAACAAAAATATCCTCTTCCTAGGATTGATGACTTATTCGACCAACCCAAAGGTGAAAGCTAATTCGCTAAGATTGACCTAAGATCTGGCTTTCATCAGCTTAAAGTAAGGGAATGTGATATTCCAAAAATAGATTTCAGAACTCGTTATGGTCATTTTGAGTTTCTAGTCATGTCTTTTGGGCTGGCAAATACCCCAGCAGCCTTCATGGACTTGATGAACAAAGTATTCAAATAGTATTTTGACATACTTGTCTTAGTCTTTATCGATGATATTCTTGTCTATTCCCGTAGTGAAATTCAGCAAATGTAAATTTTGACTAAGATTAGTAGCTTTCCTCGGTCATATTGTTTCTAGTGGTGGTATTATAGATGATCCTCAAAAGATTGAAGTAGTAAAAAACTGTCCTAGACCTATCTCTCTATCAGATATCAGGAGTTTCTTGGGTTTAGGTGGCTATTACAGACGTTTTGTTGAAGGATTTTCATCTATTGCATCCACTATGTTTAGATTGACCTAAAAGAAAGTTAAGTTTTAGTGGTCAGATTCCTGTGAGAAGAGTTTTCAGGATTTGAAGGATCGGCTCACTTCAACCCCAGTTTTAGTGCTACCTGATGGTACAAATGGATTCGTTGTCTATTGTGATGCTTCTAGAATCAGTCAGGGTTGTATTTTGATGCAGAGAGGTAAGGTGATAGCCTATTCCTCTGGACAGCTTAAACCTCACAAAAAGAACTACCCTACCTATGGGCTTGAGTTAGTTGTTGTTCTATTTGCATTGAAAATCTGGAGACACTATCTTTATGGGGTGTATGTCGATGTGTTCATGGAGCACAAAATCTTACAATATGTGTTTACTCAGAGAGAGTTAAATCTTCATCAGAGAAGGTGGTTAGAACTGTTGAAATATTATGACATGAGTGTATTATATTGTTTGTGCAAGGCCAGTGTGGTGGCAGATGCCCTTAGTAGTTGTCTATGGGAAGTGTTGCTCGTATGGAGAATGATAAAAGAGAATTAGTTTGAGAAGCTGATCTATTAGCTAGACTAGGTATAAGGTTTGTTGACTCAGTTGGGGGAAATATTTAGGTTTAGAGTATTTCAAATTCTTCTTAAGGTTTTGAAGTGAAAGAGAAGTAGGATAAGGACTCTAGTTTGGTCAAAATGAAGGGGTTAGTTAAAGACCAAAAGGTAGAGGTTTTCTTCCAGGGGCAGATGGTATGTTGAGATACCAGAGTAGATTGTGTCTTTCATGCATTGATGATTTAAGCCAGAGGATTATGGCAGAAGTGCATGGTGCATGTTACTCCATTCATCCAGGAGCTACCAAGATGTACTGCGATTTGCGACAAGTCTATTGGTGGAGTGGTATGAAGAGAGATATCACAAAATTTGTGGCCAAGTGTGCAACTTGTCGATAGGTTAAGGTAGAGCACCAAAAACCTGGTGGCACATTGCAAGAGTTTGGTATTCCCAATTGAAAGTGGGAAGAGGTAAACATGGACTTTGTGACTGGGTTACCCCATTCGTGTCGACAACATGATTTGATTTGGGTTATTGTAGATAGATTGAACAAATCATCCCACTTCTTGCCAGTTCATACTCTCTACACAGCTGAGGATTATGCGAAGCTTATATATCAAAAAGTTGGTTAGATTACACAGAGTTCTATTATCTATCATCTCAGATAGAGGTACGCAGTTTGCTTCTCAGTTTTGGAAAGCCTTTCAGAAGGTTCTTGGTACCCAAGTTTATCTCAGTTCAGTTTTTCACCAACAAATAGATGGTCAAGTAAAAAGGACCATTCATACTTTTGAGGATATAGGGAGGGCATGTGTTCTATACTTCAACTGCAGTTGGGATGACCACTTTTCATTATCGAGTTTGCCTACAATAATAGTTACCATTCTAGTATTAAGATGGTCCTGTTTGAGGCTCTTTGTGGGAGAAGATGTAGGTCACCTATTGATTGGTTGAAGTTGGTGAAGACTATTTAATAGAGCCAGATGTGATGTTTGAAGCGATGGAGAAAGTCCAGCTTATTCAAGAAAGGTTGAAGGCAGCTCAAAGTTGATAGAAATCTTATGTAGACATAAGAAGGAGAGATCTTGAATTTGAAGTTGATGATTTTCTTTATTTAAAGGTTTCACCCATGAAGGGGGTAAAGAGATTTGGAAAAAAAGGGAAGATTATTCCCCGGTATGTGGGTCCTTTTAGGATATTGAGTCGTGTGGGGAATGTAGCATATGAGCTTGAGCTACCTGCAAACTTGTCATCAGTTCGTCCAGTGTTCTATGTGTCCTTATTGAAGAAGTGTATGGACGATTCAGCTGTTGTAGTTTCTCTAGAAAGTACAGATATTCAGAATAGCCTTTCATACGAAGAACTTTAAGTAGATATTCTTGGTCACTTAATCTGCAGACTTAGGAATAAAGAAGTTCCCTTGGTCAAGGTTCTTTGGCGAAATCAGCCAGTTGTGGGTGCCACTTGGGAAGTGGAAGCAAATATGTGAGCCAAGTACCCTCATCTTTTCTATACAAAGTCAGATTCAGCCTAAGGTAACAGTCTTCCTGATACAAGCATAAAGAGCACAAGGATTACAAGGTATTGTCTAAGGGTTAAGGCTTCGGAATTGGCAAGCAATTTAAGACTTTTCAGAGTATTTTGAAGCCTTGGTCATGAAAAGTAAGGAGGGGAACTTATGCACTTAATAGGCGCCTCAAGTTAAGGTTAATGAAGACAGTTTGCACTCCAAGAAAACGCTCAAGAGGTGCCCAATTCCCTTAGCTCATTAAGGATAGTTTTGTCGTTTGGCATGTAATAGTATAAATAGACCATTTTGCTTCTCATTTAATTAGACTTTGATGAAATTGGATATTACTCTTATATTGTTATTTTTAGTCTCTAGTTTTAGCTCTTAGAATCTGAAAATTGGTTGAAGAACATTTGATGTTGGGGTTTCACTTGTTTTGGATAATTTGGCAAGAAAGGTGTACTTGAGGAAGAGTGTTTCCTTTGGGTCACCTAAGAGGAAGGTCTGAACTCTTATTTGTGAGGTGTGTTGAAGATTTTGAAACATCTTCTAGTGCTAATCCTTGAATAGGAGTAAGGTTCTTTCTATCTATCCTTTAATTTCAAGCATTCTTCTTCTTCATCTCCATTCCATGTGTTGTTTTCTCTTTATTTGGTTGGTTCAATTTGTATCTTAGTAGCCAATTTCGTGTGTTTGGTAGTCTATAGTCTATCATTTGGCATCAAAGCCTTGGTTAGGGTTGTTCCAACATCCCTAATCTTGGTTTTAGTGTTCTTATATAGAAAATCACATAAAAATAGCCAAAAGTCAGAAAATACCCAAAGAATTGTGTGTTGTCTTGTGTGTTTGTTGTAGATCCGAATTTTCCAAGTTAGATCTGCGAGTTTTTGTTGTGTTTTGAAGGTTTCTAGTGCTAGATCCTTTCTCTCTAGCACATAGGGAGTCTAGATCTACTTTTAGATTGAAGTTTGGTTGAATTTGAGATAAGAACCTCCATGAACATGGTGTTTTTGAAGCTTTTGTGCAAGATCCGAAATTTACCCTTGTGATTTAGGCGTGTTTGGTGGCTGATTTTTTGTTGGTTGAAGTTGTTTTGGGCTAAGGAACTTAGATCTCCAAAAAAATTCAGATTTGGAGTTCATTTGCTAGGTGGTCAAACTTGGTCAACGCTTGAATATTCATCTTGTTCATCTATGATCTTCATAACTTAGTGAAGAAGGATATTCAAAGTTCTTGTTTGATCCAAAAAGGGGATGAAAGAGAGTGAAAAGGTTGTTTTTCCAAAAGCATATTCAAAGAATATTCCATTCTTCCAAAAGGAAGAGGGGACAAGGGGACAACAAAGTACAATTGCAAGTACAAAGGGGGGACCAATTCATTTCTCATCCATTTTGAAGATTGAAAAGGCTTCAATCTTGAAAATTTTCCCTCCATAACCGAATTCTCTTCCTTCCTAAGAGGAGTTTGGCCGAAATAAGTTGGAATGCTTTTTTGGAATTTTGAAAAAAGTGACTACCAACCACGTAGTGCCACGTAATCACTTGTGCTCAACCAAAATTCACCTCTAAATTTAGATTTCCTAGTTTTTATCTGTTGTTTCTATTTAGTTTTGTGTTGATCCTATAACTAATTAGCAAGCTAGTAAGTACCTACTAGGTTGATAATTAGTCTTGAGTCTGTTTTGTTTGTGTATTCGCTTTTGTGTGCTTTTCTCATTTCTAATTCGTAGTATTTTGTTGGTTCAAGTGCGTGCATCACTTCGTTTTGAGTCATTTCAAACAAAGATCAATTCCGATTCAAAGCTTCTCACTTCTCAAGTAACTTGCAAAGTATTGCCAAATCTCCAATGCTTGTGAAGCCAAGTGTGAGGTGAGATTGAGAGTTAGTAAAGTGAGGCTTTTGAACTAACTTGTTTGCTCATTTTGTAGGTTGTTTGCTTGCTGTTTTTTCTTTGCACTTTTTAGGTACATTTTCCATGGAATCCGAAGGTACTACTTCCCAACCATTGGGAAATGATTCTATTGGAGCCTTGATGGCTCGGATTGATGCCTTTGGTTGAAACTTTGCTCAAAAAATGGAAGAAAGTAGTGACACTTTGAGGAGAAAAATAGAAGAAAATCATGATGCTTTGAGAAGTGAAATGGTATCCTTGATGGGTGGTGTGATTAGAATGAAAGCGAGGGTTGATAGATTATATCCACCAAAGCCTCCATAAAATTCAAACCACCAAGTTTCAAATCCACTTTACCAAATACCTTACACTCCACAAAATTCCATGCCACAAATCCAAATACATCACCAAGGTAATCCAATGCCTCCTCCCCAAGATCCACTAAACTGAATTCACCCCATACAACTAAGAGAAGAGATGGTGATAGAATCTGAAGGTGATGAGGTCAGTTTTTAAGATGGAGAGAAGCTTGATGTTGAGGTACAAGAAGAGTGTGAAAAAAAAGGAAAAGGAAGGAGAAGTCGTAGGTAGTGAGGTTGGAAAGGAAAAAAATTGCTTGATTGTGGTCTTGTCCACAAAGAACCTTTGTCACTTCCTAACCCAAAAGCTAGTATTTTGCCTAGCTTTGATTCTTCTTATGTGCAGGTACTAGATAAAATGATAATCAAGAAGGATCCAAGTGGAGTTCCATATGAAAGCATGAGAAATGAACTAGAGGCTCACTTGACCAAGAGCGCCAACAAAGTGGATTGCCCAAGCCTTACCTGATGTGACTTTGCTACCCTCAACACTTCTTTCAACTACAAATATTGTGATTTAGTGTCTAGTGAAGTGGTTTTGGGTTTGCAAGTGCATAGCTCTTTCTTTAGTAACTCTTTTATTGTGAATAATGATCAACTTTCTCTTAAAACGTGTTCACTACTTGAGGATGAGAATGGTATGTTTGAGAATTTCCAAGTAAGTGATGATGCTTGTATTGATGATCTTGGTATTGAACATGGCCGTTTGAACTTGTGTAATGAAGTCCATGATAGTACTCTTGTTCATAGTGGCCTTGTGTATGTCAAAGTTGTGTGTAATACCTTGATTGATTGTGAGAAAATTAGCCTAATGAAGGGAGTGGCTCATCTCGGCTTAGATCTTTATCTTCTACTTCCATTTGATCCCAAAATTCCTTTGGGATGTGGGTGGAATAATTTCTGGTCATGTGCATTTATTTTTGATGTTGATGCTATTCATGTCTTTGGTATCCTTTATGCTAAGACTTTTATGTTAAACACAAAAGACCCGTGGATGTATTTCAAATGTGAACAACCTTGGCTTGTTGGTGCTTGTAATGTAGTTCTTGATGATGAATATGGTCCTTTGAATTTGTTTGATGAAGACCTTGATAGTAGAATGCTTCATAGTGATCATATTCATAGATATGTGGTGAGTGATAGGATATGTGTTGTTAAAGGAACTTTTTTAAGCCACAGATTTTGAATTTTGAATGTTTGTCTTCCCTTGAAAACAAATGGTATTTGTGTTAGTTTCAGATTATATCCTTCACTCATTGATGTACGTATTAGTTGTGTCCTTTGTGGCGCTAGTGGTCGGTGTTTCTTACTCATAACAAAGGATGGTTGGTTGTATTCTTAGAGTGTACCCCCTTGGCATGTTTACCTAAGTTATGATACTAATGCTAACCCTCCTATCACAAGGATTGTGCGTTTGTTTTCCCTCTCTTTGGTTTTACAAGGTTTGAATTTGAGGTCAAATTCCTTTCAAGATGGAGAGGATGATACAAACATAAAGAGCACAAGGATTACAAGGTATTGTCTAAGGTTTAAGGCTACGGAATTGGCAAACAATTGAAGACTTTTCGGAGTATTTTGAAGCCTTGGTCAAGCAAAGGAAGGAGGGGAACTTATGCACTCAATAGGCGGCTCAAGTGAAGGTTAATTAAGACAATTTTCACTCCAATGAAACACTCAAGAGTTTCCCAATTCCCTTAGCTCATTAAGGGTAGTTTTGTTGTTTGTCATGTAATAGTATAAATAGACCATTTTGCTTCTCTTTTCATTAGACTTTGATGAAATTGGATATTACTCTTATATTATAGTTTTTAGTCTCTAGTTTTAGCTCTTAGAATCTGAAAATTGGTTGAAGAACATTTGATGTTGGGGTTTCACTTGTTTTGGATAATTTGGCAAGAACGGTGTACTTGAGGAAGAGTGTTTCCTTTGGGTTACCTAAGAGGAAGGTCTGAACTCTTATTTGTGAGGTGTGTTGAAGATTTTGAAACATCTTCTAGTGCTAATCCTTGAATAGGAGTAAGGTTCTTTCTATGTATCCTTTAATTTCAAGCATTCTTCTTCTTCATCTCCATTCCATGTGTTGTTTTCTCTTTATTTGGTTGCTTAAATTTGTATCTTAGTATCCAATTTCGTGTGTTTAGTAGTCCATAGGCTATCACTTCCTTGAACCAGTTCTTTTCCAGTCTCAATTTCAGCCATATAATTATCTTCATGTTAATTTATGCATTCACATATTAGTTCATCCATTCACCAAGCTTTAGATTAAGTCTTGCAGTCATGATTTTCAGTTATGCATGTCAGTATGTAGTTTCAGTTTCTCAGAATCCACAACTTAACTAGTCTCATTCGAGGACGAATGTTCTCAAGGGGGATATATTGTAATACCTTGTATTCTTTCTAGTTTAATTCAGCTCAAAAGAGACACATCAAAGACTTAGAACATGAAATCTTAGCTAAGTGTTGGAGACAGTCTCATTTTGACCTCTAAACTTTGAAAATTTTATCGTCAACCTTCTGAACCTTGGAATGACAATTTCTAAGTTGTTTCATGATCAGGGTAATCTATAGTACCTTCTGAGTTAGTTTTGAAAATTTTGGAGAAGTGATATAGATGTGCCACATTCGTTGACGCATCGAGTAGGGCTATGTGATGCTTCTCTAATTGCTTTATAGTGAATGATGCAATGCGTCGCTAATCGCATCGGTGCCTAATTTTGTGTTGTTAAGTAACGGGATTATGAGGGAATTTGAGTCATTTACCCTCACCCAAATCCTCCCAAAACACATAATTTTAGCCCCAAATAGCATAAATTCTTCAATGTTCATCTTTTTCATCTCCAAGAGAAAAACCCTAGCTCCAAGAATCAAGAACAATTCCATAACTCCTACTCTAAGAAAGCCTATAATTCAAAGTTCCGGGTTTAATAACTTTAAGAAGAAGGTTCACAAACACCATTAGAGATTCGAAAGTTCAAGCTTTTACATTCAATTCATCAATGAAGGTATGTGGGATTATGAACAAGGATACTCTTTTCATCCTTGTGCCCAAAACTAATTTTTAAACTTAAAATTACATAAATATACATGATTTGAGTATAGGGTTTATACCCAATTGTCATTATTTGATATTTATAATATTGCAAGTCATGTAAATGTTGAATTGGATCTTTGTTTTATGTATCCATACATTTGTCTTGGTTTTACCTTTATTGAGAATTGAGTTCATTATTTTGACTAGAATTGTCAAAGAAAATTCAAGATTTTGATTATCAAGCATGAACCTTGTGATGATTTGGCATGAGTTAGTATGGGTTAGTAAGCCTAGTTTGAATATTGATATTCCACGGAGATTATGCTTTAAGCATCCTATTATTAGTTTATATTTAGATTTTGAACAAGATTTTATCTTTTGATCCTTTGCTAAGATTTGGAATCCACTTTACAGTTTGATTACAAATGTGTTTATAGTTTAACGTAAACAGATGCATAACTGGTTTTCATTGTAAAACCTTATGTTAGTTTTAAAGTGTATTTCCTATAGAATGAGCATACAGATTTAAAGGGAGTAATATATAGCACTGAGTTAGGTATGTTGACATGCCCTAGAACTACGAACTAACATCGGTACAGATTTCTCAAATTATTACCATTTATATAGATGACAGATATTGATTGTGATCACTTAGCTCAGATTATACTCCTTGGAAAGAGTAAGACACCTCTCCCCAATGTGAGGTTTTCCCCTTAGAGGAACTAGATGTTGGACTCCATGTATCTCACATGGTTTATGTCGGTTAGAAGAACCTCCCTAAGTCCTGACGGAAAAGAATAATAGAAAGGCTTTTACAAAATCAAGTGTAAAGGCTAACAAATTTACTCAAGTATGGTCTTACTTAAAATACAAGTTACAAAATTTCAGCTTGTAGTTTTCATATGACAAAGGTGAACCCTTTTTACACTTAGACTACATGATTTGAAAACAGATTACAAGTACAACTTTTTTAGAACTAAGTGATGACTCACAAGATTTATACAGTATGCTTTATCATTCATGAGTTATGATTTTCAAATTTTAGTTATTCCAACCAATGTGAGTCATTTATACTTAACATGCATTATTTTACAAGTTTATACGAATATTGAGGTATTTTTTTACTTATGTATTCACCCTCACATGCTCAGTACATTCCAAAAGTACAAATTTACATATACGTCTATGTGCTACATTGTTTAATAATTTAGGTTCAGGTGCTCAATTTCAGCAGCATGAGTGATTTCGAGCATCTCTATCTACATACCAATAGTTGGTGAGTACTAATATTTCGAGGACCCAGCTATTTAGATTTTCAATTTTTATAGTGTATTTTATTTAGATGTTTTCAGTTAGTACAAGCCAACTAGGGGTCTGTCCCAGTAACTCTATAGTCAGTAGTGTTTGAGGCTTGTCCGACTATTAGATACATTTTAGTTTTACAGTGTTGGTTCTTCAGATTTCCTAGTTAAGTATTTTTATGTTCAGTTAAACTCAATCCAATTTAAATAGTATTTCAGTATTTTAACGTAACTCATGATTATATTATCTTTACTTAAGTTTTCAGAATGAGTAACAGTCCATCAGGGTCAGCTTGGGACGACTTTTAATTTGGAGCATCATGTGGCATCCCGGTACCAATTTTGGGGAGTTATATCAACTAAGGCCAATCTACTCACTTCACAAAAAATCTCAAATGGAAAGGAACAATCTGAGGACACGATGATAGGAGCAGTCACCAACTTCTCTTTTAGACACTCAAAAGCCTTCAAACATGCTTCTGTAAAATCAAATTTCACTTCCTTCTCAAGAAACCTACAAAGAGGGTTGGAAATTTTGGAGAAATCTTTGATGAATTGCCTATAAAACCTATCATGTCCCAAAAAGCTATGATCACCTTTCATAGAAATTGGTGGAGGTAATTTCTCTATCATTTCAATTTTTGCTCTATCTACCTCAATACCCTTTTTTGAAATTGTATGCCCAAGCACAATACCTTATTTAACCATAAAATGGAACTTTTTCCAATAGAGTACCAAGTTGCATTCTTCACACCTTCTAAGAGCATTTTCCAAGTGAACTAGGTAGTCATCAAAAGAATCAGCAACTATCAAAAAATCATCCAAAACTATTTTGATTGTGTATTCTAATATGTTAGAGAAGATGGACGTCATACATCTTTCAAATATGGCTGCAGCATTACATAACCCGAATGGCATACATCTAAATGCAAATGTCCCATAAGGAAAAGTGAAGGTTTTCTTCTCTTGGTCTTCAGGTGCAATAGTGATTTGGTTGTAGCCTAAGTACCCATAAAAAAAAAATAGTACTGCCTTTTGTTTGCAAGCCTATCTAGTATCTAGTCCATAAAGGGCATGGGAAAGTGATCCTTTTGAGTCCATGCATTCAGTTTTGAATCCATACATAATCTTCATCTAAAAAAGTATATTACAAATAAGAAGGGAGGGCCTCCAACTCTAGACGGGTGGCTCTTCAATAAATGGGTGAGCAAGTGGAGTAGTTCTATTTTTTAGGTCCAAATCAAGATTCTTTGGTGTATAAGTATAAGAACCACTCCCATAGAGTGCACATACTATCTCATCATGCTCATCAACACCATCACTATCGAAGTTCATCATCCAAAATACCAAAGATTCAACACCCAACCTCTCTTCAATCAAAACAACAACATTAGAAGCATCATCTCACATAACAACTGAATCAACATCATAGAACGATTCCATCTCATCATCATATACGTCTATCATGGATATCACTCTCAACTCATGTAATGACCCTTACGATCATTTTTCTATATTTTCATATAATTTTAGTACTATCTAAATGTGTCGTGGATTATTTAATTTAATTTGACATTTCGTAGAAATATAATTTTGTATCCTTCTAGAATATTTTCGATATTGATAAAAAAATTTGAGTGAAGTTATATTTATATCACTTTATAATAGACTTCTATGATTTATTAATATTTTAAGCGGAGATAGTAAATTCAGAAATATTAAAATATTATTATTATTATTATTATTATTATTATTTTTATATAATAGAAATTTTTTTAGAAATAATTTTATATTAATTATGATATATTCAAAATATTGTAATTATTTAATCACGAATTTATGCAATACCCGAATATGTTTACAATGTAGAATTATTAATTATGGCCAATGCCATGACACTTGCTCAATGATAGGTTGACAACAACATGTTGCTTGGTGGCAGCCATATATGTGTCCACTTGATTTTATCTATAGATGCTTGGAAGTAGTATCTTTCAATTAAAAAGAAAAAAAAAGCTATGGGAAGCTTTTCAAACTTCCACGGTAAACCAACACTGACAGCAACTAGCCATGGCTGCTTCTACAGTACAATCACTATCACTTTCACTATTTTCACTACTTGTTTTAGCTAGAATTTTAGCTTCCATTATTGATCTTCTTGTTCTCACTTGGGCTCCACATTTCAAGACTATCTTTTACCCTACTTTTTCCTTTTAAGAAGACCTTATTTATGTTGTGATTCATCCATTATTAATGGTGATTGGGTTCATTCTCATAAGTGGAGAAGCCATAATGGTGCATCGTTGGTTACCAGGTTCAAGAAATGAAGAAATCAGAGTATTTGTGTCTACAAGGACTGGCTTTGGCTTGTGGGGTTTTTGGGATATGGACAAAATTCCATAGTAGAGATGGGATTGTGGCTAATTTCTATAGTTTGCATTCTTGCTTGGGTATCATTTGTGTTTCTCTTTTTGGGGCTCAGTTTCCAGTTGGTGTAGTAAAGTATCCATATCTATTTATCCAAGTTTGGGTTTTAGTGGCACTGTTTGGAGGCTTCAAGGAAAGATATTATAGCTTTGGCGTCCAGGTAGGCTAGGTTTATCCTAACTTTATATTAAGATTATTTATTGAAATTGTAAACTGTTATACTAGCGTTGGATAGGTGCTTGAAGATGTGTATTTATTTGATTTATATAAATTGTCTTATTTATCCGGATTAGGATCCCATTTTAGTAAATATTGAAATTTTATCTTTTAATATATATAGCATCTATTACTTTAGGACATGAAACGAAATTGCAAAATATTGAGTTTATCCCTTTTTAATTAAGATTGACGGATAATTATTTAGACGTTGACATTTGATTATTATTGTTACTATGAATTCCAGTTCGAGTCCAACATTTGATTATTATTGTTATATGAGTTCCGATTCGAGTCTGGCATTTGATTATTATTTTTACTACGAGTTTCTATTTGAGTCTGGCATAAGATTATTATTGTTACTATGTGTTTCGGTTCGAGTTAGGCATTTGATTATTGTTGTTACTATAAGTTTTGGTTCGAGTCGACATTTGATTATTATTGTTACTATGAGTTTTTATTTGAGTCCGGCATTTGATTATTATTGTTACTATGAGTTTTGGTTCAAGTTCAGCATTTGATTATTATTGTTACTATGAGTTCTAGTTCGAGTCTGACATTTGATTACTACTATTACTATGAGTTTCAGTTCGAATTTGGCATTTGATTATTAATGTTACTATGAGTTTTGGTTTGAGTCTGGTATCTGATTATGGTTGTGGTTCCCATTAGTATTTGTTTGAGTCTGGCATCTGATTATGAGTTCTATATATGTGGCCTATTGTTATTACCCACTATATCCAGTTTGAATCCAGCATGTTTTCTCTTATTATTATCCATTACTACAGGTTCGAGTTCAGTGTTTGGCCTCTCATTACTACCATTGATACTGGTCAGAGTCTGGTGCACATATGGATGACCATCATGATTAATTGGGATCAACGTAGTTATAGATTATTTATGATTATTTTCATTACTTATGTGTCCCACCGGATTATTGGGGTGCGGTTGGGTTAATTGTCTTCTTCAGTGTGCTTGACGGGCTTATAGGGGCCCACTTAGGTTATGTTGTGTTCCTAGCGGGCTTATGGGGGACCAGTTAGGTTATGTTTGATTTGTCAGTAATTATTGCGTTATTTATTTTCTGATCACTTACATTTATTCCTCTATCTTATTTACGTAGCTTGGTAGTTGTCTACGTTTCTGTCCCTTTTTTACTGTTGACTTAGATTATGTCCTCGCACTGTAGTTATACCTCTTCTGTATTGAGTTTAGTCGGTCGATGATGCCTACTGAGTACCCATTGTTTGGGTACTCATACTACTTTTCTGCGTCCTTTTCCTTATACAGGTTTGGGTACTAGCAGTCGACGTTGACGTGATTACTACCTTCTATACTGATTTATAGCAAGGTAAACTTGCTGTCATCCGAGGCTGATCCTTCTCTATCTACTCTAGTTAGTATTTTACACTCGAGACTGCTTGTGTATATTATGTATATTTTAGATTTTTGTCTAGTACTCTGGGTACCTGTAAGTGGTGGCTCTAGTACTAACCTTGTCAGGTCTTGGGAGGGATTCATTTGTATAGTTGGTCCTTTTTCTCCTCTCCTTTTTATATAATATATATGATCCCTTCTTAAATTTCACTTACTATTGTTGATGCTATTATGATACGTGATCTTTTATTTGGTCTCTGCCTGTTAGCCTGTCACCTATCATTCTGGACTATGGCTTGGCTTGCCTACTGCTGGGTCAAAGTAGGCTCCATCACGACTTGAGAAATCGAGTTGTGACATCTTGGTATCATAGCCTAAGTTTCATTGATACTGTTGGTACTAGAGCCAATGTTTAGTAGAGTCCCTTGGATCAGCACAGAGATGTATGTATCTTATCTTCGGGAAGCTATAGAGCATTTTTAATAAACAATCTCATTTTCTTGATCTATTTTTCGTGCATAGTGTCTGAAATGGTTTTTAAGTTTTTATTGATTCACTCTTTTTGAAGATGGCTTGGACAAGAGGTTCGGGAGTTGGGGCTTAGGACCTCCGATTCGCTGCTAGAGTTTTGATTAGGGATCGAGGTCGACCCAAAGGTCAGGGGTCTGCCCAGTTATATTAGCTCTAGTGGTCAGAGTAGCAGTTAACCCTAGAGGGGTACTAAGTCAGCATCGTTGAGTCAAGATGGTTATTTCAAACTGCCAGACATTCTAGGTGGAGTATAGTGCTTGGGGAATGTTATGGTTGCGGGGTTTTTGTTCACTTCGCCCATGAGTGTCCTTAGCATAGGATGATTGAGCCTTCAGTACTAGCTGCCCAACCGATCAGACCAGGGTCGTCGTTAGGCAGGGGCGGTGTACAGGGTCATAGAGGTGGTTCCCAAGGTTCTAAAGGTGGTCTGAAGGGAGGTAGGGCAGGCAGTCGAGCAGGTACCCAGTCGTATAGTGGACAAGGGCATTTGTATGCTATTCCAGGTAGATCAATGGCTAAGGCTTCAGATGCTTTGATCACAGGTAAGGTTGTTGTATGCCACCAGGCAATTTCTAATTTATTTGATCCCGATTTCACCTTTTCATATGTTTTTGCTTATTTTGCATCGCGGTTGGGTTCATGTTCAGAGTCTTTATCTGTGACATTGTATATAGCTATCCCGGTTGGTGATTCTAGTAGTGGATCAATTTATAGATCGTGTTTGGTGAGTTTAGTTCTTAGGTTGATCTCATTATACTAGATATGGTAGATTTTGAAGCAACTCTAGGCATGAATTAGTATCTCTTTATCATGTGATCTTTGATTATTTTGTTAGGGTTGTTACTTTAGCCTTGCCTGGCGTACCTCGATTGTGTGGCAGGGTTTTATCCGCAGCGTATTGATGGGGATTATTTTTACATTTCATCTAAGAGATTGATATTGAGGGCTTGTGAGCCATTTGTTGATTATGTTCGAGATGTCAGTGCTGAGAGTCTATCGCTTGTCTTCGTCCCTTTAGATTGTGAGTTTCTCAAAGTGGTTCAGATTAACTTACCCGTCCTTCCTCCCTGGCATGATATACACGCCCAGTATCCCTACCTATTTGAGACTTTCGGTATGGCCTTATCTTTTACTTTTACGGATAAAAGTCCTTTTAGTAGTGGATGTTGTAAAGACCCTTACGGTCATTTTCCTGTATTTCCATATAATCTTAGTACTATCTAAATGTGTCATGGATTCTTTAATTTAATTTGGTATTTTGTAGAAATATAATTTAGTACCCTTCTAGAATATTTTCAATATTGGTAAAATTCATTAAATGATTATATATTTATATCACATTATAATGTATTTTTATGATTTATTAATATTTTAAACGAAGATAGTAAATTTAAAAATATTAAAATATTATTATTATATAATAGAAGTTTTAATAGAAATAATTTTCTATTAATTATGATATATTCAAAATATTGTAATTATTTAACCACAAATTTATGCAATACTCGAATATGTATACAATGTAGAAAAATTATTAATTATGGCCAATGCCATGACACTTGGGAAATGATACGTGGACAACAACATGTTGCTTGGTGGCAGCCATGCATGTGTCCACTTGATTTTATCTTCTTTTATACATCTACATGTATAGAGGCTTGGCAGTAGTATCTTTTAGTCAAAAAGAATAAAAAGCTATGGGAAGCTTTTTAAAGTTCCACACTAAACCAACACTGACAGCAGCTAGCGATGGCTGCTTCTACTGTACAATCATTATCACTTTCACTATTTTCACTATTTGTTTTAGCTAGAATTTCAGCTTCCATTGTTGCTCTTCTTGTTCTCACTTGGGCTCTACATTTCAAGACTAGATTTTACCCTACTTTTTCCTCTCAAGAAGACCTTATTTAGGTTGTGCTTCATCTATTATTAATGGTGATTGGGTTCATTCTCATATGTGGAGCAGCCATAGTGGTGCATCAATGGTTGCCATGTTTAAGAAATTTGAAGAAATCGGTGCATTTGTGTCTACAAGGACTGGCTATGGCTTGTGGAATTTTTGGGATATGGACAAAATTCCATAGTAGAGATGGGATTGTGGCTAATTTCTACAGTTTGCATTCTTGGATGAGTATCTTTTGTCTTTCCCTTTTTGGGCTCAGTTTCCAGTTGGTGTAGTAAACTATCCGTATTTATTTATCCAAGTTTAGGTTTTAGTGGCACTGTCCAGAGGCTTCGCGGAACGATATCATAGCTTTGGTGTCCAGGTAGGCTAGGTTTATCCTAACTTTAGATTGATCTTATTTATTAAAATTGTAAACTATTATGCTAGCGTTGGATAGGTGCTTGTAGATTTATTTGATTTATATAAACCATCTAATTTATGCTGATTAGGACCCCGTTTTAGTAAATATTGTAATATTATCTTTTAATATAATATAACATCTATTACTTTAGGATGTGAAACTAAATTGCAAAATTTTTAATTTATCCCTTTTTAATTAAGATTGGCGGATGATTATTTAGACGTTGACATTTGATTATTATTGTTACTATGAGTTTCGATTCGAGTCTGACATTTGATTATTATTATTACTATGAGTTCCGGTTCAAGTTCGGCATTTGATTATTATTGTTTTTATGAGTTCTGATTTGAGTCTGGCATATGATTATTATTGTTACTATGTGTTTCATTTCGAGTTAGGTATTTGCTTATTGTTGTTACTATGAGTTTTGGTTTACATCCGACATTTGATTATTATTGTTACTATGAGTTCTGGTTCGAGTCCGGTATTTTATTATTATTGTTACTATTAGTACCGGTTCGAGTTTGGCATTTGATTATTATTTTTACTATGAGCTCCGATTCGAGTCTAGAATTTGATTATTATTGCTACTATTAGATCCAGTTCGAGTCCGGTATTTGATTATTATTGCTACTATGAGTATTGGTTCGATCCCGCCATTTGATATAATAGCTACTATGAGTTTTGATTCGAGTCCGGCATTTGATTATTATTGTTACTATAAGTTTCGGTTTGAGTCTGGCATTTGATTATTATTGTTACAATGAGTTTGGTTCAATTCCGGTATTTGATTATTATTGTTACTATGAGATTCGGTTCGAGTCCGGTATTTGATTATTAATGTTACTATGAGTTCCGGTTCGAGTCCGGTATCTGATTATGGTTGTGGTTCCCATTGGTATCGGTTTGAGTCTGGCATTTGATTATCGTTATGGTTCCTCTGAGTTCTGGTTCAAGTCGGACATTTGATTATGAGTTCAGTATATCTGGCCTATCGTTATTACCCACTATGTCCGATTCAAATATAGAACGTGTCCTCTTGTTATTATCCATTGCTACCGATTCCAGTCTGGGCCTCTCGTTACTACCTATTAGTACCGGTTCGAGTCCAGTGCACATATGGATGACCATCATGATTTATTAGGTTTATCATAGTTATAGCTTATTTATGGTTATTTTCATTACTTATGTGTCCCACCTTTTTATAGGGATACGGTTGGGTTAATTATCTTCTTCAGTGTGCCTAGCGAGCTTATGGAGGCCCAGTTAGATTATGTTGTGCGCCTAGCGGGCTTATGGGGACACAGTTAGGTTATGTTTGATTTTTCTATTATTATTGTATTATTTATTTTCTGATTACTTACATTTATTCCTTTATCTCATTGGCGTAGCTTGGTAGTTGTCTACTTTTTTGTCCCTTTTTTATTATTGGCTTAGATTACATCCTTGTATTGTAGTTATACCTTTTTTGTATTGATCCTAGTCGACCGATGATGCTTACTGAGTACCCGTTGCTTGGGTACTCATACTACATTTCTGCATCCTTTTACTGATGCAGATCTAGGTACTAGCAGTCGACGTTGACGTGATTCCTACCTTGTGTACTGATTCAGAGTAGGGTGAGCTTGCTGTCGTCCGAGGCTGATCCTCCTCTATCTACTCTAGTTAGTCTCTTGCAGTCGAGACTGCTTGTGTATATTGTGTACATTTTATATTTTTGTCTAGTACTCTGGGTACCTATTAGTTGTGGCTCTAGTACTGACCCTATCAGGTCTTGGGAGGGATTCATTTGTATAGTTGGTCCTTTTTGCTCCTCTCATTTTGATATAATATATATACTTCCTTCTTAGATTTCACTTACTATTGTTGATCCTATCATGATATAAGATCTTTTATTGGTCTCTACCGTTAGCCCGTTACCTATCATTTCGGACTATGGTTTGGCTTGCCTATTGGTGGGTTAAAGTAGGCGCCATCACGACTTAAGAAATTGGGTCCTGACAACTCATCAGACTACTTTATGGATTTTCTTACATTGAATATCACTTGTTCATCATTGAGTCTCAACAACAAATGTCCTATCTCCAAATCAATCAACGTCCTTCATGTATCCAAGAACGGTCTTCCCAAAATAATTAGAACTTGGAAGTCCACTTCACAGTCCAATATCACAAAATCAGTAAGAAAGATAAAAGTAGCCACCATTATCAATACATCATATAAAATACCAACTAACTTTTTCACCATCCTATCTACCATCACTAGTCTCATGGTGGTTGGTTAGGGCACCCCCACCCTAACTATTTGAACACTGCTAACGGCATGAGGTTGATACTAGAACCCAAATCACAAAGTGGGCGAGTGAAGTTGAAAGATTCAATGATGCAAGGTATAGTGAAAGGACCAGGATCTCCTTCTTCTCCACCAATGTGTAGTAGCTACAACACTACAATGATGAATATTGTCGATTGGTTCATATCTGACTGACCTCTTCTTGGTGATTAGATCCTTCATGAATTTTGCATATCCTGGCATTTGCTCCAATGCCTCTATAAGTGGTATGTTTAATGATAGCTCTTTTAATATTGATAGAAATTTTTGATACTTACCATCTTCTTGTTTTTTCTTTAGCCTCTGAGGAAAATGAGGGAGAGGTTTTGGAATATACTTTAACACAGGCTCCTCAACCTTACCTTTTTCTTTATCTTACTTTCTACTACCCTCAACATTAAAAACATCATCATCATTCATTTGCTCATCTATGTTGGGTATAAATGGATCTATGGTGGATTTACCACTCCAAATGGTAATGGAATAGCAGTGACTATTATTCTTGAGATTAACCACCGTGTTACTCAGAAGAGTAACAGGCTACCCTTGATTTACTATGGCTGACATCTGACCAAATTGCTACTCCAATTGCTTGATTGTGGTAGCAAGTGACTCAATTTTCTCATTTAGCCTGAATATATCTACCTTAATCTCCTTAAGATAGCTCTCTTGACTTTCTTGGCCTTTAACTAACTTTGATAGCATAGCCTCCATTCTAGATTCTGAGTCACGACTATTTGGTGAAACATGCCTGTCACTCTTCTCCTTATAATCATATTTCTATTGCCAATCACCATCTCTCTCTACTTTTACCTCTATATCAATTATTATAATAGTTTCAACCTTGATTTCCTTTCTGTGGGCTCGAAAATCTGCCAACTGACGATCAAGATACTTTGCTTCCTCTTCAAATCTAGTCTTAATAGTCCTAGAAGTTGACCCCTATTCCCCAACTGCATTCACTTTCTCAGCACTCATTGTTGTGAGTTATTTTGTAAGCAGCCTAATATCTGTCTGGAGTTGTGCAACCTCTTGCGCTACCAAATCATAACTCGCTCCATAATTATTGGATTTTCTAAAGCATATGTACTTGCACCACGTTCTGTATCTATGGTATGCCAAGCTCTATTAGTCACTGAAACATTATCAAGCATATTATGTATAGTATCCCACCGAAGATGCATAAATGCACCTGCGAAAATCGTATCTACCATTGCTCTAAAACTGACATTAAATGATCTATAGAAGATTTCCAACAAAATGGACCCTATGATTCTGTGATTAGGTACCATGCTCAGCTTCATCTTGAATCTAAACCATGCCTTATACATGGCTTTTGTAGGTAACTGTCTAAAATTATAAATTTCATCTTTCAACTGTAGCATACTTGTAGGAAGGAAAAAGCTATTCAAAAATTATATCTGTAACTTATACCAAGTAGTGATGGAACCTCTCGGAAGTTCCCCTAGCCATAGTGATGCTTCACCTATTAACCAAAATGGGAACAACCTCAATCTCAAAGCTTCTTGATCTACCCTTAGAATATTATATGACGTATAGATTCCAATAAAATTAGCAAAATGCTTGTTTGCATTATCAGTTGTTGATTCCGAAAATTTGCCCTTTAAGTTCAACAATTGAATCATTGCACTAGTAATGTCAAACTTAACATTGGGGGGGGGGGGGGGGGGGGTAAAGTAAAAGGAATGGTGGATCCTGTCTTAGTAAGTTTAACATAACCCATATCTTATTTTACATCGTATGGGTGTAAGTGATGATAAGTAGGAATAATGGAGATCTATCCCTCTAAACTCGGTCTCGATGGTCGGCTACCTATCATGGCCTATCCAGCCTAATTGATCCTCTTCGACTGCTTTTCTCTCTTCCTTTGCAGTAGCTTGAAATTGTTGAGTTTGTAGGTCTACAATATTTTATGGATCACCTGAAGTATAAGAAGGTGTTGTATTAGGATCAATAGGAGAAAGAGGGGGTACAATTTGAGGATCTCAAACCCCAGCAGGACCACTATCACAAACTTGTTCTAATATCCTTCATGGTGTTTGAAGAATTCTTTTTGGATCAAAAGGGAGTAAGGGATTGACTCTTCTCCTAGTGTTTGACATAGACCAGCATATGCCAAACAAGAGTAGAAAATAAAACCCATAAACTTTACCAATTCAATTAACTACTCAAATCGTCTTATCCGGCAACAGCGCTAAAATTTGATGTCGCCCAACACTAACCTCCAAAGAAGTACGTTGCAGTCGATGCCAAATATAGTAACCCGACTAGGTTGGGGTTAATCCCATAGGAAAAACACTTAACAATTGCTTAACTTGATGTAATTCACGAGCAGTGTGAAAAAAGTAAATGAAGGGATTTTAATTCAATCATAAGTATTTACTGAACTTGAGTGCTTTGAGTTTGTAAATGATAGATAAAGAAGAGTAGGACTGTATTCCCCCTGGCTTCTCAAGTTCGTAAATTTCTCATGTTCAACCCACCTATTTTGTTGCTCTACATGTAAAGTCAACAAGATATGTATTATTATCTGTCTTGTGAATGTGTTAATAAATCTTACCCTTTACCGTGTGAGTCTCAAGGCATCGCCTTATGCCTACTTATCTATGACTTCAGTTCAACTTTCACCTTTTGGCTCAAGTTGATTAGATGAGATGATGTAATGATAAAATGAATGTGAATTTTAAATTACTATCTTAATCATGTTTTACTAATCTCAAACTTCCTTGTGAGGATATTATCGAATACAGACACTCCTCAAGCTTCTACAGTAGGTATGATGTCAATAAATATGAAGAAGATTAAGATGCATGCACAAATATTAGAATAGATGAATCTCCCACTTCCTTTATGTAGATAATATTTCAGGGTTCTTATAACCCTAGTTAGGGAAATTAGCCACTCATGTTCATGCAATACTCCATGATAATAAACAATGCATTTATGTAATTAATTGCTCAAGAATAAAAGAACAAAATCCAAAATCTTCAATTGAATAATAACCCAAAAATCTCAAGAATAATATAAAGTATGTAAAAGTTGCAGAAGTATTGTAAGAACGAGTAAACTAATAAAAGAATAACCCTATGGTATTTATAGTATGTCAAAATAACTTAGATATCCTAATAAAAACTAAATAGGAAAAGTAAGTCGGCATAAGATACGACACACTTTGTCCACTTGTAAGGTCTTATTACGAGTCATACTGTGCCTCTGATATGTTCTCCAGTTTCTGATCTTCCAAGGCTCTAGGTTTACGCTGGCTTTACAACTCATGCTCACGATTCGTGCCTTGACCATACGACTCGAGGGCTTTACTCATAACTACCTGGGTATTTAACCTTTCCAAGACACTAGTCTACTTGTGATTGGTTGGTACGAGTCATACTCAGACATCCGATGCGTCTTCTTACGTGACTTCAACTCTGAATACTAGCCTGAGGTTTTGTTTTCTTTATGGTTTATTGACACAACCCTTATCCTCATCTTACAATTCGTATGCTCTAGTCGTATCTTTTCTTCACTTAACTTCTTAGCTTGGGTTTTGTTTTTATTATACTTATGAGTCATCCTACAAACTGTATGATATATTGACGACTAGTGAGGGGACTCCTAACATCTACAGACTTCTTCATTTTTAGTTCTTTTTCATCTAATATTATTCCAAGCCTATTATTGATCTGTTTTACCTACAACAATCACAAAAGCATATCATATCTACCAAAATAACCTAAGTAGAAAAATAAATTATTTTTTAAGCATTAAAAGTGTCGTGTTTCCATGGAGCATCAGCGGGGGACAGGTAAAATAAAAGGGCTAGGCCATTTGATTAGGATGCAAGTTAGTAGCATATAAAAAAATAGGGGGCGGGTAATTTTTCAAGAAGAAATCTTGGGGTAATTCTCATTCACCAGCTAGTGCAGCAGCCCTTAAGCCTTTGAGTAATCAATAATTTTAGTCAAAAATGTCCCTAAGATGCAGGCAATCAGTCTCAAACTAGTGTGGCATAGTCGGCTCTACCTTATCCTCTCTATCGCATCTATGCAATGTTTCATCATGGATTTTGTCGATTTAACAAGGGATATGTTATATTTGTGTCCATAATGGTCATTATCAGCGTAATTCTCCCTTAATAAACGGAAATTTTGAGGGTAATAATTCCCAAGATACTATTTCTTCAGCCTAAACTGCAAAGGGCGCTACTTTTGATACAGGCGGGGTCACAACCGTTTGTATGCCCTATTTACTTGTAAGAATTAAATAGTTTCACCAGATGTTTTCATGGGTATGTTACAGATCTTCTCCCATGAAATATATGTACTACTTGACCTTGTCTCATCCTATCTTATGTGACCCCTTATATGGATGTGAATTTTAGATTTTGTTCCAAAAATATTCCTGAACCTTTCACAGTTTCTACCCCTATTAGTGAGTCTATTATTTCTAGAAGGGTCTATAGAATTTTTGTTTTGTCCATTTTTCAACAAGGTATTGTGGTAGATCTAGTAGAACTTAACATGGTTGACTTTGATAATTCTTGGGATGGATTGGCTCCACTCTTTTTATGCTACCTTGGATTGCAGAACTAGAAAAGTCACTTTCTATTTTCTTAATGAACCAATCATAGAATGGGAGGGTAGTTCCTTGAAACCTAAGGGAAGATTCAATTCTTATATTAGATCCCAAAAGTTGATATCTAAGGGTTGTTTGTACTATCTAGTTTGGGTCAAAAATTCAAGTGCTTGAAGTCTCTTACTATAATCTGTTCTTGTAGATAATAAGTTTCCCACAATCTTTCCTGTTGACCTTTCTAGAATTCCTCCTGATAGGGAATAGAATTTAGGATTGACTTCTTGCCAGATACTCAAACCATTTCCATTCCACCGTATCATATGGCTCCGTTGGAGATAAAATAGTTGAAAAAACAGTAGACCTCATTAGTAAGGGTTTGATCCATTCTAATGTCTCTTCCTAGGGTGCTTCGATACTCTTTGTATGAAAGAAAGATAGGTACCTTTGTATGTACATATATTATCATCTACTAAATAAGGTCACTATGAAAAATAAGTATCCTCTTTCCATAATTTATGACCTTTTTGACTCTTTAGGGTGCCAAATATTTCTCCAAGATGGATCTTCATTTGGGTTCCCATTAGTTAAAGGTTAGGGAAGCTGATTTCCCAAGACTACTTTTCGAACCCAATATGGCCATTTTAAATTTTTGGTTGTCTTTTGGTTTAATTAACACCTCCGTGATCTTCATGGATCTTCTGAACAGGGTTTTTAAGTACTTTTTAGAATTGTTTGTTATAGTGTTCATTGATGACATCCTGGTTTACTCACGGAGTGTCGAGGAGAATGCCAATCACCTCCGGATTTTCCTTAAAACCCTTAAGGATTAAGAATTATATGCCAAATTCTCTAAGTGTAAGTTATGGTTGAATTTTGTGGCTATTATCAAGCATATTGTTTCACGTGAAGGGATTCAGGTGGATCCTCAAAAGATTGAGGTGGTAAAGAAATGTTCTAGACCCACAAGTCCAACTGATATTAGGAGTTCTTTGGTTTGGTGGGTTACTACAAGAGGATCTTGGAAGGTTTCTCTACTATAGCTACACCATTAACTAAGTTGACTTAGAAAAAAGTGAAGTTCCAATGGTCCGATGCTTGTGATTGAAGTTTTGAGAAGTTAAAAGATCAGTTGTTATCTGCTCCTATTTTGACCCTACCCAAGGGTATCGAGAGGTTCGTATTTTATTATGATGCGTCTCGAATGGTACTTTTTTTAATTCTTATGCAACATGAAAAGGTTATGGCTTATGCTTCTAGGAAACTTAAGGACCATGAGAAAAACTACACAACTCATGATATTGTGCTAGAGATAGTGGTTTTAGCACTTAAGATTTGGCATCATTATTTATATGAAGTATGTATGGGTATTTACTCTGATCACAAGAGTCTACAATATGTTTTCACATAGAGAGAGTTGAATCTCAGGAAAAGAAGATAGCTTGAACTATTGAAGGATTACAATATGAGTTTACATTATCACCTAGGTAAGGCTAATGTGATTGTTGATGTTCTTAGTAGGTTATCCATGGGAAGCCTTTCGCATGTAGAAGAGGATAAGCGAGAATTGGTGAGGGATATTCACTATCTTAGGAGATTGACTTTTTGACTTTGAGAATGGAGGGTGGTCGTTCATGAGATGGATTAGTCTTATTTAGGTGCTAAAGTGAAAGGAAAAATAGATTAATGATCTTGTACTAATACAAATTAAGGAGGATATTGGCTAGCAGAAGGTCTTGGATTTTGATATTGGGGGAGATGGCATAGTGTGGTACCAAGGGAGATTGTGCGTGGTTAATGTTGATAATTTACTTGAGAAAATTTTGAAAAAAGATTATCTTTCCAGATATACCGTTCACCCTGGTTCTACTAAGATGTATCATGATTTGAAAGAACTGTATGGGTTGAATAACATCAAGAAAGTTGTAACAAATTTCATTTCTTAGTGATCTAATTTTCAACAAGGTAAGGTTGATCATTTAAAGTTTGGCTCATTTTCACATTTTTATGCTCAAAAAGTATGCGGTGACCATTCTTTTATAGTCCTTCTAGATATATTAGTGTGAACAATTCTTTGTCATATGAGGAAGTTCCTATCAAAATTTTGGATTTTCAAGTTCAAAAGTTGCGGACCAAGGGAATTGCTTAAGTAAAAGAGTTATGAAACAATCGAAAGGTAAAGAAGGATAATTGGGAAGCCATGAAGGTTAGCTATCCTTCTCTATTCACATTGACAGATGGTGCTACTGGCAGTACTGATTCTATGTCAGCCTTTATCTTCTTATATTCATGCCTTAGCATATGTGCCTATATTAAATCCTGAAGTTTTATGAGTTTTTCTATTCCATTGATTGTTGTGTCATAAGAGCTCTCTTATTGTATGTAAGGTTTCATTCTGTATGTTGCAGAAAGTTTCATTAAGTCCTTAGCCATCATTCAAGGATAAATGATCCCAAGGAAGGATATTATAATACCCCAAAATCCTTCTATTGTAATAGCCATCATTTGCGGATCTTATCTTGAAAGTTGTAAAATCCATCTAATTTCAACGAGTTGGAATTACGAGTCGTGAACAGGTTCAATCACTCATGGACTAGGTCTTGGAACCTAATTTTGAGAGATTTTTTATCACGCCTCGAGTCGAGGTCCTGAATATGGAATGCACCCAATATTGTTATTAGTACGAGCGAATGTTCTGATACATTACATGAACATACATCAAATATATTGAATAAAGTAGAAAAATATGAAACAAAGTTCCTTAAAGGAGAAAGACTTGATTGATGTTCATTCATATCACTTAATGTCTAATGATACCAATAGTCATGATAAATAAGGACTGAAAATTAAAAAATCTATCTAATGACTAAACTAGGCTATGAAGCCTCTAATGAGTAATAATAACTGGCAAGATTAAACCCGACAATCCCCAACAATACAAGAAAAAATAATTGTATCTAAACTTTCCCTACATAGAAAGAAGGCTCACTAATGGAAGAAGATAGAGAACCTAATGATGTAGCACCAAAGATTGTCAATACATGGAATATATTCGTATGTAATACCGTACTAGGAAAATAATGAAACATGAAGAAATATTAATGTAAAAGTTCAATCCAAGTGATGACAAGTTGGAAAATAATAAGAGTGTAAACTAAAGTGATATCTGACAAAGTAAGGTATATTTAAGACTTAGTTATTTGTGAGAGCAAGTGGCGAACCGACATAAATCAATATGTGAGTGCATGGAGTCTGATCTTGGACCGGCCTTCTCGATCAACCAACTAACTTTCTTATGCTCATACTGCTATCTTATTTATTTATGTTTAAAGTTTTAGCCTTGTTAGGCTAATGCTCATAGTTTGGCCTTTTTAGGCTCATGTATATAATTTGGCCATTTTTAGGCACAAAGCTATTGATTTGCTACTTTAGGGCTCATGCCTGAAAATTTTCATTCTAGGTTCACAAATCATGAGTTCTTATCATTCCATAATATTCTTGGGGAGTCATTAGAGGTAAATGTCATGATACTGTTTTTCATGGATCATTGTCTGGCTTTTATAACATTTAGGAGAATTATGGAGTAACTTGATGTATTCTTGTTGAGGCAGAATCATATCGTATCAAAAGTGTGGAAAATCAAGTTGTTATGTTATAGAAAAATAATTAAGAATTTACACCTTATTGTTGTGAGGAAACGAAAGAGTTTATAATATGGATTACAAAAAGTCCATCATTTATCAAATGTTCAAATTGGTGTTAAACCTAGAAAATATTATGGGGTTCGTGGTTCATATAAAAATAACGGGGGGTTCAAGTTATGATAGTACAAAAAAATAACTAAATTTTATATTTTTTTTGGCAGAAAAATAACAGACCAGTTCATGGTTAAGATCATAAAAATCATCACAAAATTCATCATTTAACAAGTTCATATATTCGGAAAGATTCAATAGAATTTAATATCATCTATGCTATAATTAAAATCACTAAATAAAATAACCATGAGGTTCATGATTTTCACAAATATCATGAGTTTCATAATTTTTCAGAGTCAAGAGATTTTCATCAAAATTATAAGGATTAGTTAAATTCATTCAATTTTTGGAATATTCATGAAGTTGAGAGTTTACTCGTGAATTTTCTAAACAACTTACTAAAAAAACTCTATTCTTTGACAAGAACATGAAAATTTTTAAAACCTAATTAAAATGAGAGTAATGAAACTAAAGGAGAATGAATCCCAAAAGAAACATGAATGGAGTAGTCATACATCGCATAAATCATTAGAGGAACTCAGTGATCTAAAGAAGGGAACTAAGCTTGATTCCTGAGCCAATTCTCTTGAATTTCTTAAGCTTGAGTTTAAGAGAAAGGAGAGAGGTGTTGCGGGCTAAAAAAATATTTGATACCAAAGAAGAAAGAGGTTTAAAATGTATTGGGAGCTATGGAAAAAGGAAAGGACGAAATCATTCCTCCAAGAATGTAAAAAGAAAAGAAAAATAAAAGAAGCTTTTCATCGGGTATAGGGTTGTTCTGACTGTTTCGTAGTAAAAGACACATAACTTTTTACTTGGGACTCAGATTGATAAGTTGGTGGTGGAGTTGAAAAGAAGAATCCAAACGTCTTTAATTCGATAGGTAATGAATCACATAACTCTAAATATTCTACGAGAAATGCTTGTTTAAACTTAATCTTTGTATGAGCCTCTACGAAGTCTTAAATATTAAAGGACATTTCAACTCAAATTTGTTTTAGAGATTTCTTATCACCTTAATTCATATCCAGTGCCCCTATGACACTTAAGACATGAACTTTATTCCTAGATACAATAAATTTTTTGAATTCAAATCTAAGTACAAATGAAGAGCGGTCTTATTTATTTTTTTAGCCCGAAAGTTCAGGGTGTTACATTTTTTGGGTAAACTTAGGACATATTGATCATTTTCCTTATGTGGTCTGACCCTTATATACTTAAACCCTTTTTGAATAATTTTTTATGCTTATTTTCAACAGGAACAATTAGAGACCCTTTCCTCCTCCCCCAAAATATTCTAAGAAGCAAGAACACCTAGGGTTCTAGATTCAAGGCTTTAGATTCAAACTTTCTCAAATTCTTTCCATCTAAAAGGCATGTTGAATACTTCCTACTTTAACTACTATTACAAAGTATGAATTAAATTATTATTTAAGTATATTATGTTGATGATTTGAAGTTAGGGTTGAGTATTTTACTATGAAAATTTAGTATAAAATTTTTCTTTTCTTTATGAATGATTTTTCTGATCTTTGTTTCGGTTTTGAGACTAAATGTCTATTTGAAAAGGATGAATCTTCATGTCTTAATTTTGAATGTTGAATGTATAATTATTTGAGCCATGATTATGAAGTCTCTTGAAATCTTTGCGTTGAACAAGAATTATAAATGTTTTCCTGTATTTTACGTCATTGAATAAGTGGTATAATAAGAATGTTTTGAAACTGTTATGGGAAAATCAACTATGATTATGTTATGATTTTAAAGTTGGAATTTAGAAATCAATAAAGCTTTATGATAATTATTTATTTGGTATGATACGAATGACTTGCTAGTCTTGGTATGACGATACCAAAATATGAATGCCTCAATGAAAGACTACATGAATAAAAGTAACTACATGAATAAAAGTAAGGAAAATATTTTAATTGGACTCAAAGAGAACTGTGTAGTTGCACTAAGAAGGTGTAGTCCTTATGACTAACACTTGAAACCGTGTTTGCCGATGTGGGATGTCTTGTCCCTAAACGAAGGATGACTGTTGGATACTTGCTTGGCGCAGTAGTATGCAGTTATGTTTACTATATAATGCCCAAAACATCACTACCTCAGTCGATGTAGCTAACATGGATTGGAGCCCCTCCAGTTGGTATGAATTGGACCCATATAGCCCGTGGGTTACTTAACCTCGGTGTAAACAACATAGTCCAGAAGTAAAGTTTTCTAAATGATTATGTTATTTTACCTTTATTGTCACCTACTACTTAGTATATGCATTTTGAGCTTGTGACATGAACTTTATAAACTATTTTAAACTACTTTGATTTCCCCTCCCCTCAGTTACATGCTAGTACTAATCATACTGACGATCCCCGAACGCTAAATTCTTTCATGATATAGGTTTTGAAGCTCATCCTAGACCCGGTTCAGCATTAGGATTACACTCAGGATGACAACTAGCATGTGATGAGCCATACTTCTTTCAAAGGATCATATTTATTCTTTCTAGTTAGACTTGGTTTATTTTAATTTTATGATATTCGCCTGGGCCATGTCCCAACATAGCATTTTATTCATATTGTTAGAGGCTTCATAGACTGAGTCAAATGAATGTCTTCATGTCATATTTTAGGACTTGAGATTTGATTCTATTGTTGATTTCCTTGAACTTCATAACTTATGGACCTATTTTCCGCACTTCAATTATAACTATGCTTATGAAAAAATGCTAAGGGGTCATTTCGGGCCTTCATTGGTTTGGGATGTCCATCATTGCCAGGGTCTCGGCTCGAGTCGTGACAACGAAGCATGTTACAATTGATATAAGAACAAACTTTCACAATGAGATGTCTATTGTAATGTTGCAAATGCTCAAAATACAAATACGTTTAACTTGTTTGTGGAAAGCTATCTGTGATGTAATTGTAAAATAGTTTAGGTATCATTGGAAACTCGTGTTAAGTGCAACTAATTACGTAATCAGGTTGGTGGCAAATAGGAATCGTGAAAGCCTTGAAGGTGAACAATTTTGGTATTTACGTATCAGAACCCTCTTTTGGCATGTTGTGTTAAATTGATCTCGGCTACTGTCTCTATCATGAGCATCTCTCATAGGTTGGACCATCGATAGTTTAGTCATGACATAGCTTGGCCCAAGGCCCAAGCCGTTGGGTTCCTTTACAACTTTGTAAAAAAAAAAAAAAGGATTCAAAATGTAGACCCCAATGCTAGAATGATTGACTGCCCACATGATTTCTTTGTGGATCTAAGAACATAATGAAAAACCATACATCATATGCTGTCATCCGCCCATGCTGCCGAGACAGTGACAGAAAACTACAAATGATTTGCAGGTTAATTAACCTTGTCTATCTATAGTCTACAACTGTTCAAGAAACGAGTAAACTGAAAGTGCGATCTTTCCTTGCTAGGTTGTCCAATCAAGTTTATTGCCAGACATGTTTATTACAAAGGGGAATAACATGTGGAATCGATTATCAGTACCAGCTGCCAAGCTCTGCTCACGGGATCCTAGTTCTACATACATTCACGAGCCACCATATTTCAATGATATGACCGTCGCTCCCCCAGGGCCTCATGGGGTGAAGGATACTTACTGCCTGCTGAACATTGGTGATAGTATTACCACAGATCACATTTCACCGGAAGTATCCACAAAGATAGCCCTGCTGCTAAGTACCATAATGAATGAGGTGTTGATCACAGGGACTTCAACTCATATGGTAGCCATCGTGGTAATGATGAAATTATGGCTAGGGGTACTTTTGCCAACATCCGCATTGTAAATAAGCTGTTAAATGGGGAAGTTGCCCCAAAGACTATTGTCATTCCCACTGGAGAGAAACTCTCTGTGTTTGATGCTGCAATGGTACTTCACACTTTTCCATTTGCTTATGTTTTTCTACTGCGCCATTCATTTCCATTTTTTTGACAATGTGATAGTCCATAGCGCATTCCAAATTTTTTAACAGCATAGTTGTTATGTCAGAGTTTTTCTATGATATGCTAACATTTCTTAATACATGGAACTTTTAGAATTACAAGTCTGCTGGGCAAGACACAATAATCTTGGCTGGAGCCGAATATGGAAGTGGAAGCTCCCGAGATTGGGCTGCTAAGGGCCCCATGTTGTTGGTGGGTTTTTCCCTTCTATTTGAATTTGTGTTGATTGGGATTTCTCCTATTTCCCTTCGAGAGGAATCACCGTAGCAACTTGGTAGGAATGGGAATTGTGCCTCTATGTTTCAAGGCTAGTGAGGATGCAGATTCACTTAGATTGACAGGCCACGAGCGATTTACCATTGACCTCCCAGGTAAAATTAGTGAGATCCGCCCAGGACAAGATGTTTCACATGCATAGTGCACTTCGACACTGAGGTAATATTCCACTTTCTGTTGTTTTTTCCTGCTGTTTTCCTCTTGGTGTTTGATTATGTGAAAGATATTGATGTGACAATCTATTTTCAACAGGAAACTGCTGCCAATAAGACTAGCAAAGTTTCTTGCACAGTATACTGGACCTGAAATTGAATAAAAAAGTTGAGGTAGTGAAGAAAATGGATTGAGGAAAGAAAAGAAAAAGAATAAAGAACAGTTCATGAACATACTATATAGATTGTATCACTTCCCACCTATGGATAAGTTCATCCAAATTTTCATTGCTTGCACGTCTGCTTCCTTAAGACACGTCTTTTAAAAATATATGAATTCCATAACTCATTTTCCCCCTATCATTCTATAAATATGTAATCCACTAGAGGTAGGTATTTATATCAAAAATCACCTCCAACCTACTAAAGAATCACTAAATCTTTGTTAGTAGCGTTTCTCTATGAAACATAAATACAGAAAAGAAATACAGGTCGATTAACTAGTTATGGTCAAACATTTCTAATAGTCAGACTTATTTGATGCATTCAGTAGAATAGTTTTGTATTTAAATGAGAAATACTAGGATTATAAATCCGAAAATGCCATAAGGTGTTTTGTCATATCCTTCAAAATCAATGCATTTTTTCATGATTCGACACAGGTACAATGGCATATTCAAGGAGTCCGAGCAACATAGCTCTCATAGTCCATGTGATCTTAAGATCTACATCCTCCCTTTTATCTCTTTCAGTAATCATATTGCCATGCCTATGCATAGGTTGCATATGGAGGTTTACATAGGACATGGACGACCTCCATAACCAAGACATTCTCTCATTTTATCATCTATATATGCTAATGCACCGTCAATCAGATGTTACATTGCTAATCTTTTCCTATCTTGTATAAACACACATCCACTATGCGACATCCACTTTATGGTGGATAAGTTTGCTCTTCGCGACCCAACATTCACTTACATGTAAAATGTTCAACAGTAGAGATCTCATGTTCAGTTATCCTTTCGTCATATATTAGGACTCTTTGATTTGCTTCTATAGGTGGAGTTGACTTATTTCAACCATGGAGGTATCCTCCCGTATGTTATACGACAGCTCAGTCAGCAATGAAAATTGAAAACAACATTGGTTATTTACAGTTACACACAGTTTCTCATATGGTGAAACTTAAGGAGGGAATAATGGATCATAAATCTTTGAATTCCATTGTTGGGTGAGGTTATATTTGTTACTTCCTTAAGCACTGTCAGGCTAATCTTTTGGCTATGAATTAGCAGTATATCTTCGTCTTGTGGAAATAAAATGTTTATTGGTCAGTTTGGAAATTGTAAAACATGCTTTATATCAAATTAGGATTTTGGCTGCTTTGCATTGATATTTCTTTAATCCTGTTCATCATTTTATTCAATATTTGATCTGTCTTTTGAGTCATTTATCGGCCTTTGATTTTGATATAATATAGTAGTATATCAATTTGTTTTATTCATGCTTTCTACTTCTTTCAAAACTGTTTGAAAATGAATTTCTTGAGGATCGAATTTCAAAAAGGTAGGGAAATACTTTTTGAGTGTACTTTAATTACTTAAAGTAACCCCGTTAAATTACATTTCAATTTAAAGTAAAGAATTTAAAGTCGACATAATGTATTACGATTACATTTAAGTTAATAATAATTTTATCTCAATTTTTTCTATTTTTACTATTATATATAAGAGATAATATGAGATTTTTTATCAATGTATTTACATTCTAGTGAATGTCTATCAAGAATATAGATAATCAAGAATATAGATATGAACTATCAAGATCTAGTTGATATTTATCAGGATTTAAAATATCTATTGAGAAACTAGGAGTAATTTTCCCTATAAATGTAAGTGTTTTATTCATTGTAAATCATCTCAAGGATCCCAAGAGAACCCTATCAAGAAAATAAGAATTATTCTTCATTCTCTCTCTACTCTTCTTCTTCTTTATTCTATATTATTTCATGAAACGAGACCCTGCCAAAAGTGATTATAAATCTAAAGGTAATTTCAAGGTTAGTAATTCCTTATGTTAATTGTCTTTTTCTACTAATGATATAATTATTGTTGGATTTGATGTCCCATTGATTTATGACCTAAGATGCCGTTATATGGATAAGACATTGAGTTTGAATCTCAATGTATCATATTGATGATATAATGATGGCTAAGTAAACCAATATGTTTTTGTTGAAAGACATGAAATTTGTCTCATTGAATATGCTCCATTCCCGAAATGAATGTGGTAGCAATACATCATATGTATGCCTCGATTTCCTCTTGTAGTAGTAATATCTTGAAAGAGGTTATAAGCTATCATAATTTGATAGACTTAAGGCACAACTATATTTCATTCCTGGGAAATGAGAATTTCAATTGTTATAAGTACAGATTCATTCGCTAAGGTGAATGTGATAATATTTAGAAAAGGTTATCAATACAAACGTGCACTTAGTTGTGATGGTATCAAAACTCACCTCTGAAAGAGGTAGAATAATTGAGAGGAGTTATTCTGAAATCTACTTTCGAAGTAGTAAATCTGAAGTTTACTGAAGTAAAAGGTACATACAATGGTAAACTTGGAGTTTGCAAGAATAAAAATTCATAA
This sequence comes from Capsicum annuum, assembly GCF_002878395.1. Taxonomy (NCBI): domain Eukaryota; kingdom Viridiplantae; phylum Streptophyta; class Magnoliopsida; order Solanales; family Solanaceae; genus Capsicum; species Capsicum annuum. The sequence goes on along the minus strand of NC_061119.1, from coordinate 201,422,339 downwards.
ATTGACATGAGCAATTGGGACATCCCAAAGATGTGCATACCGAATATTGAGCATATATTGAAGAATTAGAAAATTCTGTATTACCTTTAATGTTGCTTGTTCTCATGATAAGTTGGTTGGACCAACTAATTTCTGGATTGGATCCATTAAAATCTGAAAAGTATAAAAGGTGATAAGAGTCTGTTCATCTATCATGTGATTTGTTGAAAACATGCATCAATAAGATAATAACATGTACGTTTATTATCAACCTGCAATTTGACATTCATAAAGTTGTTGCTCAATAAAATTGAGCTAAGAGCATAATTTTCATATTGTGTAATCAAGACAATTCATCTTGATAATGCCGGTTGGCACTAAATGCATTCTATAAATAGCTAAACCATTGCTAATGAGAACAAAAGTTTCATGTATTGATTTGAAATATTATATACATAAGTAATTATATGCATCAAATCAATAAATTATGATTAATTTATCCTCAAAGTTGGTTCCGATCAGGAACCATACGTTGTCCATCTAATAATTTTGATGTGCGGTATATCATGATGCACGAAGATGGATTCCTCAAAGAATATGGAGGATGCATGTTAGTTTTTCTAATATAAGGGGGAGATTATAAATAGCTAAGAAATATGTAAGGAATTATCATCAAATCCTCATTCCAAAGACAATTCAAGTCAAATACCGAAAGCTTCTCATATTAAGCTTCAAGTGCTCCTATTTTATGTCCCTAAAATACAAAGTCTATGCATGTGTAAAGTGTGATAGACCAATCGGTTCCAAATGAAATAGTCCTTGAAAAAGATAAGGAGCAAATAATCATAATAAGAAGGTAATGTGCTCTTGAAGAGCCTACGACATAACATTTCATAAAATCTTATGAGAGGTTCCAGTACCTGAAAATAATGAACTGATGAGATCTCAAAATGCTATGTTGCATTGTGAACTGATACAAAATGATATATCATCAATATCTTTGATACAATATTGGCGCAATATTGTGAAAGATTACTAGGATCTGAATTCTACGTTTATTTAAGCATACTAACATAGAAATATTATCAAGTGACATGAAAGAATGCATCTTGGTAAGCATAAAACCTATTTGATTTGTAGTCCAGACACTTGAAGATGTCACATATGAAATACCGAATATTGTCACCTAACAAAATTTATATGAAAACTTTTTTAAAGATTCAAAATGTTTGAAGCATAAAAAAGTTTCTGGGAAACTTATTTATAATCCTTATATTTCATAACTTGAAAATTATTGGAACTCTTGGAGAGTTTTCAAAAGCAATAGATTATTTAATGAAATGAAAAATATACCAAATTATACTGGTTATGAAGTATAATATCTTAGTGCAATTGATGCACCAATGTATCTTGCAAATACTACAAAGCTTGATATAACTTTTTCAGTTAATTTGTTAGCAAGATATAGTTCTTCTCTTACCAGGAGACATCAAAATGAGATCCAACACATGATCTTATTTTATTCAAATTCATAATTTATTTCAGTTGTCCATGATAGTTTATCATCTCAAATTCCTCGGTCTTCTTAGCTTATCTATCCACGTTCGAGGACGAATGTTCCCAATGGGGGATATTGTACTACCCCATACCTTTTTTAGCTAAAATCCGTCAATAGAATGTGAAAGGATATCTTCCAAAATAAAGAATGATTATTCTATGTGAAATTTTCCAGATTTAAGCCTCACATTGGATGGTAAATTTAATAAGCTTTCCAAAGATGTAAGAACATCCTAAATCCAATAATCGAGTAAGAAGTTATGGATGTTTTAAGTTCCAATCATAAGACACCATTATTTACTTTATTAGCACATCCCAGAGAAGGTTTAAATAACGTTTTTCAATTTCTAGTGTCCCTCTGCGATAGTGGTGCATCACGGAGAGGGCCAAGTCCCTAATTTTCCAATTCCATTGAGGGTCTGCAATATTGGCGCATCGTGCCAAGTTTCCAAATCCGATCCAAGGTGGCAATGCGATAACACCGCATCGTGCCATCAGACATTTTTCCTGTTGGCATTTTCCAGTGGCTTGGAACGATAGTGGCGCGTCTCGCCAAGGCCAAAGGTTGAGATTTTGGTCGTTTTTCAGTTCCGTTTATGAGTTTAAGAAGGGCATTTTGGAAAATATCCCATCCCCTAATCCATCCTAAATAATAAATTAAACCCCTCCAAAGCAGTTTACATCCACTTTTCATCAAATCTCTCTCAAGCAAAACCCTAGTTCATCAAATTTCCTTCCCAAGAAATCAAAATTTTCCCATTAATTCTCCAATGTAATTCAAGATTAAGATCCCCAATTCAAGAACTCTAAGAAGTCATCTCCAAAGCATCAATAGAGACCCAAGATTTAAGTTTCAGCTCTAGTTCATCAATTACGTATGTGGGGTATGAACAAGGATAATCCTTTTGTCCTTGTGCCCAAAACTTGTTTTAAATTTATCTTTTATTGAATTTTATGAGATTTTCCATGAAATTAAAGTTGGGGATTATGCCCATTACTATTATTTACAAGTTTATGATATATCCAATTATTTAGAAGTTGAATTCCATGATTTTGTTCACATTTAAATGCATATTGCTGAAATTTCAAGATTTTATGATGAATTATAAGTGCTTATATTGTCAAGCATGAATATCAAGATGTTTTAACATTAGGTTGATGCATGGATCATTATGCCCTAATTAATATTACTATTTTGAGATTATTTGTGCTATGAGCTCCCTCAGATAAGATTATTCTCAGATTCTAAGGAAGATTTGACCTTTTGGTCCTAAGCTAAGATAAAGAATCTACTTTTTTCATATAACTTGAGATTTAAAGAAAGAAAAGCATAATTAGATCTCTTGTAAACGCTTATGCTATTTTGAAGTGGATTTCTTAAGATCTTGAGCATAAGAATGAGAGTAGTATTTAGTACTGAGATGGGTAGGTTACTACGGTTTCATACCCCAGAACTACGTGCCAACGTAGGATTTAGATTATTCCCACTTCTACGTGGATGACTCAAATTTTTGATTACTTAAGATAAAAAGTTATGTTCTGATAGCAAGGGTAGAATAGCCCTACCTAACGGGGTAAAGATGTGGAACTCCATGGATGCTCACGTGGTGTATGTCGGTTAGAAAAACTTCCAAAAAAGATGTCCCCTATCCTTCAATAGTCTATCGATTTAAAGGTTTAAGATAAAAGCATATGTGTTTGAAGTTATGGTTTTAAGATTCCTAAGCCCTCAGATAAAGTATGTTCTAGATTTCAGAACTAAGTGTAATGGCTCAAAAGATTTATGTTATATGTTTTATCATTTATGATTTATGACCTTCAAATTTCTGGTTTTCTCAAGCTGGTGTGAGTCATTTACATTTAGCATGCACGATCTTATAAACTGTGATGATATTGTTTACTTATTGCATGCACTCCCATATACTCAGTACATCCTCAAAGTACTGATCCATATATATGTCTATGTGCTACTGTGTCTCATAATGTCGGTTCAGGTCCTCAATCTCAGCAGCGCGAGTGATTTTCGAGCATCTTATCTACATCCCTGCAGTTGGTGAGTCTTCATAGTTAGAGGACTGAGCTATTCATATTTTCAGTATATTTATAGATGTTCTGTATTTATTCCAGACATTTTGGGTTAGCTGGGGTCTATCCCAGTTACTCTCCAGATAGTAGAGGCTTGCCAGACTACTAGATTCGTTAGTATTCAGATTTTCAGTATTGTCTCACCAAGATTTATAAGATCTCTTTTTGTTTAGATAAAATTTCTGCACTTATCATGTTTCATATTTATATTTCCTTTATTTTGAGATTTAGTTATAGTAGAAAGCAGCCAAGGTTAGCTCAGGACTACTTGTAGTTTGGAACACCGTGTAGCGTACCGAGAATTATATTTTGGGGCATTACACCCATATTAGGGAGAGTTATTCTACCCTTGCCATCGGAATAGAACCTTATCTTAAGTGATCACAATCTTGGTCATCCACGTAGAGTAGGAATAATTTTAATCCTACGGTGGCACGTAGTTTTGGGTCATGAAACCTTGGTAACATACCCATCTTGGTGCTAAATACTACTCTCATTCTTATGCTCAGAATCTTAATAAATCCACTCAAGGGTTTACCAGAAAACCAATTATGCTCTTTCTTTTCTTTAAATCTCAAGTCATATGAACAATGTGGATTCTTTATCTTAGATTAGGACCAAAATTTCAAATATTTATAAAAAAACTGAGAATAATCTTATCATAGGGTGCTCATAGCACAAACAATCTTGAAATAGAAATCTTTAATTAGGGCTTAATGACCCATGCATAAAACTCACGTTAAAACATCATAATATTCATGCTTGTTAATTCAAACATTTATAAATCAACTTAAAACCTAGAATTTCTGCAATACGCATGAAAATATGAACATAAACATGCAATTCAACATCTAAACCCCTTGAAATCTCATAATCTTATAAATAGAAATATTAGGTATAAACCACAACTTCAATTCCATGGAAAATCATATAAAATTCAGTAAATTTGTCATTAAAAAAAGTTTTGCGCACAAGGATGAAAAGATTATGCTTGTTGAAAAACCCCACATACCTTAAGTGATGATCTTGGATGAGAAAGCTTAAATTTTGGATTCCTATGATGCTTTTGAAGATGAGTTCTTGGAGTTATTGAATTGGAAATTCTTAATCTTGGACTATCTTGGAGAATTGATGATAAAAATTGAATTTCTTGGAGAGTAAGTTTGAACTTTAGGGTTTTCTTTTGAGAGAATTGATGAATAAGTTTGACTTGAATTCCTATTTGAGTTCTTGGGGATGAGTTCTTGATTATCATGCCTTGGAAATTCTCAATTTTAAGCTTTCTTGGAGAATCAATGGAGGATTTTGATTTCTTGTAGAAGAACCTTTGGACTTCTAGGGTTTTTTTCGAGAGAAAATTGATGAATAATGAGCATAATAGGCTTAGAATGAGTTTAATCTTGTGTTATTCATGAATTTAGGGCTTGAGAATTGACCAAAATACCCTCTTTAAACTTCTAGATAGAACTGAAAACGTAACATTTTTTTGAACTGGGTGGTCAATGCGATGCTCCCCCTATCGCAGTGGCTTACTAAAAAATGAACTAGTGGGAACTGGACATTTTCCGTGACACGCTACCATGAGGTGCCCCTTTGAAATGCTATTTTGGCCACTGGCACGACTCGCCAATATTGCGTTGGTCTACTGGAATGGGACAATTGGGAATTTAGGCTTCTCCTCGATACGAGGCTATCGTAAAGGGCCACTGGAATAGAAGATTGTCATTTTTCCCGCCTCCGCGATGCGCCAAGTGACCAGGTGGCTCACTGTCAACTTAAAAATGCCATAACTCTTTCACCGAGTGTTAGAATTGGGAAAATTTGATATCGATGGAAAGTTTATTCAATTTTTCACACAATGGAAAGTCTAAATCTGGAAAATACCATATGAAATAAAAAGGTATTCATTTTTAAAGCTCTATCTTAAAATTCTAGGAATGAATTTGAGCTAGGAAAAAGTACGGGGTATTACTCTAACTGGAGCATCTGTCAAAACTCTATTGCTAGAAAAGTCCTCAAATCGTCTTTGAGTTAGGAGATATTATGTCCTTGATTCTTATACAAAGATATTCCTACACCATAGATTTTATAATCACATATATATATACATAGAATAATTGGGTTCAAGTTTGTACATGTAGGAGCAACGATTTGAATTCTATCCCAAAAATGTGGGGTGTTATTGTAGGGAACAACTCCAAAAGTGGTTGCATGTAGGTAAGACAATTGGCCTCAATGAAGGAAGGTAAGTTGCAGTCATAAACCTTGATCGTTCCCTCCTCGAGTGGTATCTCAACAACTAGATAATGCATGATGTCCACGTTCATGACTACAAGAATTCTCTTTGCCTTGGTCCAGCTCTTGCCATGTGGATATGGCCTCTCCCCTCTAACATATTTAATCATTTCTTTATTTCATTGGAACTCAGAAACTAACAAATCAAATCCTTGGCACCCGAGAGTTGATGCATGCATAGTGAGATCATTGTTCCTATGATTGAAATTCTTGTAGAAGTTAAGGTACATTATCCTATCGGTAGCATCATAAGCTTCCAGGTACACTAATTGCCTTCTCCTCATGAGGCAGAGAATTTCTTCAACACACTGTGATATAAGAAGTAAATTTTTAAATAGGTTAGTAATTTTAAAGAAGTAAAACATAGTGGAAAGATCCAACGGATGGTCCATCTGTTGCAAAGAGTTCTCTAAATATGTTCAAAGATTAACCAATCCAACACAACTTATGTAACAGATGGGTAATATGTTTCAAAAGAACCACCACCAGCTGTACCAGAAAACCCAGCTGTTGTAATAGATGATACATCTGTTGCGTAGCTTCTTCTTCATGGAATAGATTAGAAGTCTAGGTTAGGAAATGTAAACTTACCTCATCCACGTACCGCGTACGAATATCTGTCATACTTTTGAAGTCTTGGTCGGAAAAGGTATGCATGGGGTAATCTTGTGCACCTTGCTTGGTATTCTTGGCCCATCGTAGATCCCTCTTCTCTTTAGCGTCAAGTTCCACATATATGTAGACCTTCTTTAATGGCCCCTAAACTTCAACAACTTTTAGAGAAGGAGGATTTGAAATTTTTTTAATTTCCAATTGAAGAGTACTTGGCTAGTTGCTCTTTTCTTCCTCCAAATCGTCACTGTAGGAGTGTATCGCTCCCTCATCTTCTTGGAAGGTATAACACCCCACTTGGATTTTAATTTCTCAACAAATTTAGCGATAGCCTCTACTTTTTCAAAGAGTTTATCCTATTTTTCCTTGCACTCTTACATTTGCAACAAGAATATGAGAGTGAAGAGGGGTGAGAGGGATTGGTGTAAGGATGAGAGGGACCTATGTAAGGGTGAGGGGGACCTGTGAAAGGGGTGTTTTCAAATACATTTATTTTTTCTTGAGTATAAACATGCTTATCATCACAACTGGCATCAACATGTCTGCCACCAATAGCAACAACTCCGCCAGCAACACCTCTAGAAAAAGCACTTGGATCTGTTACAGTAGGTTGGTTATGAAGAGACTTAATATTAGGATAACCTTGCCTAACTGCTCTTCTTATAGTTGTTTCTCTATCTAATTCCTTCTTTATTAACTCCACCATTGGTTCTGTTATTATATCAAAAGGACCTAGCATAATAAAAGAAGCCATCCCTAACTCATTCTCAATAGGCACGATCCATGGATGCACAACCTATAAAAAAGACAGATACATTTGAATCATATAATAATTTATAGTCAGTTGGGTTACATATTAACACAGATAACTTATGCAATAGATGATTTTTTAGTGACAATAGTTGATCTGTCTGTCATAACAGATTAATAATATGTTGCATCAGATACCTATTTACTGCATAATTTGCAGTAGATGGGTAATCTGTTGAGTTTAGTTTAGAGAATCAAATCAATAAAAGGGTAATCTATTTCAAAATATGAATCTTCTCTCACAACATATTACCCATCTGTTTCACCGTTGCAGTAGATGGGTAATCTGTTACAAAATATAACCCATCTATCACAACAGGTGGCAAATCTATTTCAATATCTTTCTTTGAGTTAAATTATTTTACTTTAAATAAGACATACTGTATCATCCGGAGGGTTAAAGAGATCAACCTCCTTAATTCTTTTATTGCTCTTTGTATCCAACCACCTAAGGATCCTTAGATAAGAAACCTCAATCAGGTAATCCTTGAACTGTTTGTAGAGGTGAAGAATGGATTCAAATGCCCAAGACTAAAAAATTTAAATAGGAGGCAAGAAAAAAAAAGTCATAGTAATTATTCAGTATAAATTAATGAATAAGTAAACAAATAGTTATTAGATTTGACCATGAAAGCCTAAGGAAAGTTGTATAATGTGTTCATCCTTGGGGATAGCTTTGTCAGTAAATATTTTACAGTCAAGTTGTAGTTGTCATATCTCAAGGGATAATTTTTTATTTTCTCAAAATCCTCAGCACGCACTAACAAATCATCTTCTATGACTTTATTGACGTCTCTTGCTAATATAATGAAAAAAGTAAACCAAACTAAGCATAATTTCTCCCTATACTTCTTTGTTATGGTTTTATCCTTGAGATCCTCTATAAAATCCATTGCTTTGTAGCTACGTCCATTAATGTCTAACAACCTATCTATTTTTTCCTTGCGTTTGGTGGTTTTGGTTTTGGTGGGTGGCTGCTTGGAAAATTCCTTTCCTCTATTTGATGGTGGTGGTTTAGCTATCTTTCTTGCCTTGGAAATTCTGTGGGGTGCTTCCTTGATGAGAGTTTCTTCTAGACGATATCATCACAAGCTTGTCACTATGGCAAACTCATTCAAGCCAAAACAAATCGACATGCCACAATAGTTGATCCAGATTTCATCCATTTTTTTGCCCCCTCCTTCGAATCTTTATCATCCCGCACGTACTTGATCCTGCACTTAAGAAGACCATATACAATGCTTATTTGGAAATAGGCAGTGTAGTCCTCAGGAAGCTAAAGAAAGCATCCAAAGCAGCTCTTCTTAAAAAGTCCATCTATGTTTTCATTCTTCATAGTTTTCCTGAAGTCATCAAAAGTTTTCCCCAACTGACATTTAAGTACAAAACACCAGTTAGTTATGTAAGGTCATTTATTGGTATTGTAATTTAATGCCCCGAGAGTACACCTTGGGCACCACACAGTGCTTACAGTCTGGAGGGACCACAAGCTAACCTATGAGTTGGTACCTATTGTGAGCACTGGATAATAATATCATAATTGTGGAATATAAACTAATAATGCTAGAAGGTTTTATTGCTGAATCAATACTGAAATATGAGTCTATAGATATAACTGAATGAGTTTGATAAAATACTGATAAACTGGATAGCTAACTGTAGTGTTTGAAAAGCCTCTAAAACTTAATGACTGTGAGTTAAAGGGACAGGCCCCAACTAACTACTAAACAGAGACATGATATAAAGTAAGTTTTTCTCGAAGTATGAGGACTCAAAAATACTACTGCTAAAAATCTGATAAGTCTAATCACGAGCCTAGAAATGAGCGTTAGCACCTATGATATAATACATCATAGCGCAAAAGAAAAGGTATGTGATCAGTACTTTGAATGTACTGGTATGCTAAATGAGTTAGGTTGTTATGCATGGTTTCATGAACATGAATAAGAATTATCTTGAGATACATATAAAACATGGAGTATTGAATAGAGAATATGAATTATGTAGATACTGAAAATATGTGAAGCATGTAAATATTGTGTACACGTGAAAATCTATAAATACTGTAAATACATGAAAATCAGTAGACATTGAGAATGCATAACCAAGCATATACTATGGACTGAGTAAAATCTGTAAACTAGGATAATAAAATAACTGAGATCTGTATGCTTTGGTCAAACAACACTAAGACTAAATAACTGAACTGGAACTGTGACTAAGACTCTATCTGAGACTGTGGGAGGTACCATCCAACCGACAAGCCCCAATCTAAGCTAATCGGGGTCCAACCTATAACCTCAGTTGGAAGGGTATTAATACCGTGCCACGGGTACTAACACTAGCTATGTGAATACACTAAATTGGTATATTGTGCAAAGGACTAAGAGTGTTAAGGCTGATCTGACGGGTAACCCCTGCGTGATAGTCAAGTCTAATCTGATGGGTGACTTCTCATATCCTATGCTGGCTACATAGTTCTAGAGTATAGGGACTTCTAATAGCGACTCTACCTATCTGACAGGGAAGCCTACATCCCTACACTTGGTCGATGCTAAATCCTACTCCCAACTGAAAGACACTGAAATACTAGACTGTTTTGAGTTTAATGACTGATATTGGACTATTCTGATAATGCTCATAGTATGTTCTGAAGACTATTCTATAATATACTGAGACCAGACTAAATAAATAGATATGGTTTTGGGGTATTCAATACCCCCAGGACTCAAAACCAACAATGGTAAAATGACACTAAAGCTAAAGGGACATAGCATGAAGGTTTTTACCAAATCAATCAGTTTTATAGGCATTTTATCAAACACTTGTAGTTCATGATTTAGTCAAATAATGGGGATACTATGGAACTTGTATAAATAACATGAATTTAATATGAAAAGCACTAAGTCATGGTTTAATTCAATAAATGATAACATTAAAACATGGAGAATCGAATAACAACAATAATTTCATTGAAAACATTGTATAAAATCATAGTTCAACGAGGTTCATGGGAGAAATCTTAATTTAAAACATAATAACTTGGAAAAATTATAACTTGGTATTAAAATGGAATACTTGGACTCCATTGGCGAAAGGGACCCATGGATGAACATTTAATATGCATGGTATGATGAATTTCTTGACGTTTTGGTTGAGTTCTTGTGGATTGGCCTTAAATTTGAGAGCTAGGGTTTCTTGTTTTTGAAGAAGGGGATCTTTAATTTGATCGGAATTGAATAATGAATGATTATTTAGGTCAATTGGGGCTGAATTTTGTGTTTTAGGTTGATTAGGTCCGTGGGAAAAAGACCCAAATACCCCCAAACAAATTTAAAAAAATGGAAGCTAGGAACTGATCATCCCAATTTTGGTGCTTGGTGAGATAGTGGGACCTGGACAAACACCGCAACATGGACCTATCGTGGTAAGCCTTTTAAATGGCAATTTGGACACCTCCGCGATGCACCAACATTGCGGACGCCAACTGGAAATTGCCAAATGGTAAATTATCCTGCTCCGCAATGTGCCATGATCGCGGAGTCACACTGGAAATTGACAATTGTTATTTGGACTATACCCGTGATGCGTTAACGGTCAAAATGGCAGTGTTTAATGACTAAAACTTAAAATCTCCATAACTTCTTACCTAGTTATCAAATTTGGATGAATTTTATATCGTTTGAAAGCTAATTGAATTTCCTACTCAATGGCAGGCTCTAAAATGAAAAATAATGAGTGTTTGGAAAATTCCATATATGAATACTCATGTATAGGGTCTTAGATTTATGCTACAGAAATGTGGGGGATTATAATATCTCCCCCCTTGGAATCATTTGTACTCGAATAAGACTTGTTAAGCTGATAAAACTAGTAGACTGAGCTTACATACTGAATATGCATATCTAATGCATGGAATGCATGACTGAGCTGATTTGTAAATGCACGATCGACATGAACATAATATGAAACTTAAATCAAGAATGATAGAGATAAACCTTAAGAAGGTTGGTACCTTAAACCAAATCTGGATTCGCGGAGAAAAGATGGGGGTACTTGGTCCACACATCTGCCTCCCAAGTGACTCCCTCAATGGAATGATTCTGGGAAAGAACTTTGACCAAAGGAACTTCTTTGTTCCTTAGTTTACGAACATAATGATCAAGAATTTCAACTGGAACTTTCTCAAAGGAAAAACTGTTCTAAACATCCACACTTTATAAGGGGACAACTACAAATGGATCGCCAATACACTTCTTTAACAAAGAGACATGGAACATTGGGTGTACCGAAGCTAGATCTGAAGACAACTCAAGATCATAAGCTACCTTTCCAAAACGACTTAGAATTTTGAAGGGACTGACATAACGGGGACTGAGTTTTCCTTTCTTGTAGGATCTCTTCACTCCCTTCATGGGAGAGATTTTCAAGTACACAAAATCACCGACCTCAAACTCGAGATCCTTTTTTCTCGCATCTGCTAATGATTTCTATCGGCTCTGGGTAGCCTTAAGTTTTGCCCTAAACAATTGAACCTTCTCTAATGCATCAAACACCAAGTCAGGCCCTTCTACTACAGCCTCACCTACTTCAAACCAACCAATAATAGATCTACATATCCTACTATAGAGAGCTTCAAACGGATCCATCTGAATAATGAAATATAGCTATTATTATATATGAATTCAGTCATAGGCAAGTGGTCATCCTAACTACCTTTAATATTGATAACGCATGCTCTTAGCATATCCTTAAGAGTTTGAATGGTCCTTTCTGCTTGACCGTTTGTCTGGGGGTGAAAAGTTGTACTGAGGTGGGCTTGGGTACCAAGACCCTTTTGGAATGCTTTGTAGAAGTGATAAGTAAAATGGGTACCTCTATATGAGATTATAGATAAGGGAACACCGTGCAACCTGAAGAACTCTTTGAGATAGAGTTTGGCATAGTCCTCAGCTGAATAAAAGGTATGGAGTGGCAAGAAATGAGCTCATTTGGTCATCCTGTCTACGATAACCCAAATAGAATTATGCTGATGATGGGTATGAGGTAAACCTGTTACAAAATCCAAGTTCACTTCTTCCCATTTCTATGTGGGAATATTGAACTTCAATATGGACCCACTAGGTTTCTGGTGCTCAAGCTTAACTTGCTGACATGTAGAGCACTTAGCCACAAATTCTGAAATATCCCTCTTCAACCACTCCACCAATGGATCCCCCGCAACTAACAGTACATCTTAGTAGCCCCTGGATGAATAGAGTAACGTGCACCATGCTCTTCTGCAAGAATTTGTTGCCTCAAATTATCTACATTAGGTACACACAATCTACCTTGACAACATAAAATACCATCTCTACCTTGGGAGAAAACCTCCACTTTCTGATCTCTGAATGATTCTTTCAACTTAACTAGACTGGGATTTGTATCCTACTTCTCTTTCACCGCGAAAATTAGAGATGATTCTGAGCTACTCTGCACCCATACACTACATTCTGCTAAATCGAGTAAGCGGACACCTAGTCGGGCAAGCTGATGAACTTCCTAGTCTAACTTCTTCTTACCATCATCAAAATGAGATACACTACCCATAGACAGTCTCTTGAGAGCAATCATCCACTGTATTGGCCTTGCCTGGATGATACAGAACGCTCATGTCATAATTTTTTGATAACTCTAACCACCTTCTCTGACGTAAATTAAAATCTTTCTAAAGAACACATACTACAAGCTTTTGTGATCTATGAATACATCAATATATACCCCATACAAGTAATGCCTCTAAATCTTTAAGACAAACACTACAGATACTAACTCCAAATCATGAGTAGGGTAATTATTCTCATGGGGTTCAAGTTTTCTAGAGGCATAGGATATGACCTTACCTCTCTAGATGAGGACAGAACCCAAACCTACTCTGGATGCAGCACAGTACATAACAAATCCATCTGAACTATCTAGCAAGGTAAGAACTGTGGTTGAGGTGAGTCAAGTCTTCAACTCCTGAAAACTCTTCTTGCAAAAATCTGACCACTGAAACTTAACTTTCTTTTGAGTCAATCTGGAGAAAGGGGATGCAATAGAAGAAAACCCTTCAATAAACTGACAGTAATATCTAGCTAAGCCCAAGAAACTCCTGATATCTGATGGAGAGATAGGCCTAGGCCAGTTTTTCACTGCCTCAGTCTTTTGAGGTTCAACTCTAATTCCATCACCAAAAATAATATGGCTAAGGAATGCTACTGATTTTAGCCATAATTTGCACTTACTGAATTTTGTAAACAACTGATGAGCTCTAAGAATCTAAAGCATTATTCTGAGGTGGTCTGCATGATCATTTTTGCTACGGGAGTAAACAAGAATGTCATCAATGAGGACTATGATGACTATGTCTAGGTACTGCTTGAACACTCGATTTATCAAGTCCATGAAGGCTGTTGGGGCATTCGTGAGACCAAAGGACATGACTAGAAATTCAAAGTTACCATACTGAGTTCAGAAAGCTATTTTTGAAATGTCACATTCTCTGACTCTAAGTTGATGATAGCCTGACCTGAGGTCTATCTTTGAAAAGTAGTTGACACCCTAAAGTTGGTCAAACAAGTCATTGATTCTAGGAAGTGGATATCTATTCTTGACTGTGACCTTGTTCAACTAACGATAGTTAATACATATTTTAAGAGAACCATCTTTCTTATGCATGAATAGAATAGGTGCATCCCACGGAGAGATGTTGGGTCTGATAAATCCCTTATTTAGGAGATCTTTTAACAGTTCTTTTACTCTTTGAGTTCAGCTGGAGCCATTCTGTATAATGGAATAGATATGGACTGAGTATCTGGAAGAAGGTCTATTCTGAAGTCGATTTCCCTTTCGGGAGAAACTCCAGAAAGATCTTCAGGAAATACATCTGAGAACTCATTTACTACTAAAACTAATTCAAGACTAGGAGTCTTTGAACTAGATTCTTTAACTCGTACAAGATGATAGACACATCCCTTGGATATCATTTTTCTCGCTCTAAGGTATGAAATCAACTGACCCTTAAGCACTATAGTACTACCCCTTCATTAAAGGACTGGTTTATTTGGGAACTGAAAATGAACTATTTTGTTTCTACAATCAACTATGGCATAGCATAAGTGGAGCCAATCCATGCTGAGAATGACGTCAAAATCTGTCATCTCTAACTCCACGAGATCAACTGAAGTAACTTTTGAGATATCATAATTGGATAGTTCCTGTATACCTGCCTGGCTACAATGGTAACACCTACTGGGGTTGACACTGAAAAGGACTCTGCTAGAGTTTTGGGACTGACTCTAAAATTGACATCTATATATGGAGTTATAAAAGAAAGAGAAGCTCCAGGGTCTAGTAAAGCATAAATATATAAGTGAAAGACTTGCAACGTATCAGTAACTACGTCAGGAAAATTTTGCTGATCTAGGTGGGATTGAAGAACATATAACCGATTTAGACGCTGACCACTGGTAGCACTGGAAGCAGCACCTTGCAGAATTGGGCGACCAAATAGAACTGTCAACTGACTGGACTTACCCTGTTGGTGCACATCCCTACCTTTATGAGTGACTACCCGACACTCCTGAATCTGATGGCCTATCTTACCACACTCGAAGCACACATCACTACCTGCTCTACACTCACCCTGATGGTGTCTACCATATTTTTTTACATAGAGGATTGGTACGAGCACTGCTAACACTGACCTAAGACTTAGGGCTTGGTGCTCTATCCCTATTGTCGTTTTGGAATTTTGGTATTGAGGCACCAGTTGAAGAGGGTTCTGGGGCTGAATATCTCTGATGAAACTGAGGGGGGTTACCACCTTCTGACCTTGGCTGACTAAAATTAAAACTACCCGTCCTAGCTCACTTGTTTCCTCTCTCCCTCTCCTTAATCTTTTGATCCTCCATCTATTGATCATGGACCATCAACCTAGATATGTAACGCCCCAAAATCTGGTTCCTGAGATGCCACACGGTGCTCCAAACTACAAGTAGTACTGAGCTAACCCTGGCTGCTTTCTATTAAATCTAAATCTCAAAGTAGGGAAAATATGGGTAGGAAAACTTAATAAACGCAGAAGTCTTATCTAAAACATAGAAATCTCATAAATCTTAGTAAGACAATGTTGAGAATCTGAATACTGAATCAAAATTCTAACACTGAAACTAGTCGTTCGACAAGCCTCTACTATCTGAATCTAGAGAGTCATTAGGACAGGCCCCAACTGACTCAACTGACTGAAACAAGTAAGAAATATCTATTAATAAGATGGAAATCTAATTAACTAGCCCTCGAACTATGAGGACACACAAACTGTAGGAATGTAGAAGAGATGCTAAAAAATCAATCATGTTGCAGAGACTGTGCACCTGAACCTATACTATGAGACAATATAGCACATAGACATATATGTGGATCAGTACTTTGATGATGTACTGAGTATAAAGGGGTGCATGCAATAAGTAAACAATATTATCACAATTATAAAATCATGCATACTAAATGTAAATGACTCACTTAGGCTTGAGTAATCTGAAATCTGGAAGTAAAGCATGAATAATAAAATATGTAATCTAAATCATGTGAGTCATCACACTTAGTTCTGAAATTTGTAGTTCTGTTCTATTTCTCAAATCACGTAGGCTAAGTAAATTCTGAAAAACTTATTCTATAAATCTTAAGGCTTCAAATCAATAAACTATTTTAATAATGGGGACATCTTTTAGGAGTTCTTCTAACCGACAATACACCATGTGAGCATCCATAGAGTCCCACGACTGACCCCGTTAGGTAGGGCTGTTCTACCCTTGCCATCAGAATAGAACATGCTAATTTGAGTGATCAAAATCTGAGTTATCCACGTAGAAATGGGAATAATCTGATAATTTGTACCTACGGTGGCACGTAGTTTTGAGGGATGAAACTGCATTAACTTACCTTTGTCGATGCTAAATACTAATACCAATCTCATGCTTAAAATATTAAGAAATCCACTTTAGAATTTACATAAAGATTTACGGAAAACCAACTATGCTTTGATTTTCTTTAAATCTCAAGTCTTCTAAAATAAAGTGGATACTTTATATAAAATCTGAAAATAATCTAGTCATGGGGTGCTTATAGGACAAACAATCTTAAAACAACAATCTTTAAATAGGGTCTATTGACCCAAGCATCAATATTATTTTAAAACATCTAAAAATTCATACTTGGTAATGTAAACTTTCATATATCATATTAAAATCTGGAAATTTTAGCAACATGCATGGAAACATAAACATAATCATGTATTTCAACTTCTAAATCATGGAAAATTTCATCATCTTACAAAGAATGATAATGGGTATAAACCCTTACTTGAATTTCATAGGAAATCATATAAATTGCAATAAATTTGTAAATAAAATAAAGTTTTGGGCACAAGGATGAAAGAATTATCCTTGTTCAAACCCCACATACCTTAATTGATGAAAGGCTCAAATCTTGGATTCCTATGGATGCTTTGGAGATGAATTCTTAGTGTTCTTGTATTGGAAATCCTCAATCTTAACTTATCTTGGAGAGTTAATGGAGGAATTCTTGAGTTTCTTGGTGAGAAAGTATGAGCCTTAGGGTTTTGAGAGAGAATGATGAATGGAGTATAAAGTGCTCTCCAATATGATAAATCTTCTGTTTTAGATGGATTGGGTTGGGTAATTTACCAAAATACCCCTTTAAATGTTTAAACGGAACTGGAAAATGTATTTTTTTCGATCTGGGTGGCCACTGCGATGCGCCAATATAGCGGTGACTCACTAGAAATTGATGAATAGAAATTGGGCAGACTCCGCGATACGGAGTTATTGCGGTGCCCCTTTGGAATGCCATTTTGGCATATGGCGCGACACCCCATTATCGCACTAGACCTCTGAAAGTTGACAATAGGGAAATTGGCCCTCTCTTTGATGCGCCAATATCGCAAAGGTCTACTAGAAAATGAAAATTGGGATTTGACACTGCTCTGCAGCGCACTAAGGGTCTAAATGATGGTGTTTTGAGAAGGGAACTTAAAATAGCCATAACTTCTTACCCGGTTATTGGATTTAGGCAAATCTTATATCGTTGGAAAGCTAATTCAATTTTATGTTCCATGGAATGTCCTAATCTATAGAATTCCACAAGATTAAGAAAGAATATTACCTTCAGCTAGATTTGAGTTTGCGGAGAGGAGGTGAGGGTACTTGGCTCGCATATGTTCGTCTGCTTCACAAGAAACTCTGTCAATAGAGTGATTCCGCCAAAGAACTTTGACCAAGGGAACTTCTTTGTTCCTTAGTCTACGGATCTGATGATCTAAAATATCAACTGGAGTCTCTTTGTATGAAAGGCTATTATGAATATCTGAACTTCCTATAGGATCTATAACGGTGGAGGTACCGATGCACTTCTCAAGTACAGAGACGTGAAACACAGGATGAACAAATTACAAGTCTGCGAGTAGCTCAATCTCCTAAGCTACTTTTCCAACACGACTCAAAATTCTATAAGGGCCAACATACCGAGGACTAAGCTTCCTTTTTTGCCAAATCTCTTCACCCCTTTCATGGGTGAAAGTATACTAAATCACCAACCTCAACCTCGAGGTCTCTTCTTCTCACATCTACATAAGATTTTTGATGACTCTGGGTTGTTTTCAATCTTTCTCTAATCAACTTAACTTTCTCCATGGCTTCAAACCCTGTATTAGGCCCAATCAAAGTGGCCTCACCCACTTCAAACCAACCTATGGGTGATCTACATCTCCTCCTATAAAGAGCCTCAAATGGACCTATTTGAATACTAGCATGATAACTATTATTATAAGCAAATTCAATCAATGGCAAATGCTCATCCCAATAACCTTTGAAATCAAGAATGCAAGCTATCAACATATCTTCTAAAGTCTGAATGGTCTTCTTTACCTAACCATCTGTCTGTGGATGAAAAACTGAACTAAGATGAACTTGGGTACCAAGACCCTTCTAAAAAGCTCTCTAAAATTGACAGGTACAATGAGTACCCCTATCTAAAATGGCAGACAAAAGAACGCCAAACAATCTAACCATCTCTTGGATATATAATTTCTTATAATCTTCAGATGTAACTGGTAAGAAATATGCTGACTTAGTCAATCTGTCTACGATAACCCAAATTGAATCATGATGACGGCGTGAATGGGGAAAACCAGTCATAAAATCCATATTCACCTCTTTTCATTTCCAAGTGGGGATACCAAACTCTTGCAACGTACTACCAGGTATTTGGTGATCTACCTTAACCTGTTGACAAGTTGCACACTTATCTACGAACTCCTCTATATCTCTCTTCATACCATTCCACTAATAGATCTCCTGTAAGTTACGGTATATCTTGGTAGAACCTGGATGAATAGGATACCGCACACCATTCTCTTTCTCCATAATCTTTTGCCTTAAATAATCAACACATGGAACAAATAATTTACTTTGATATATCAACACAACATCCCCCCTTGGGAGAAAACCTCTACATTTTGGACTCTAACTGAATCTTTTAGTTTGACCAAACTAGAATCCATATCTTGCTTCTCTTTCACTTTCGAAACTATGGAAGATTTGAAACTACTCTGAACCCAAAAATTACCTTCAACTAAATCAACCAACCTTACACCTAATCTAGCCAAATGATAAACTTCTCGAGATAACTCTTTTTTATCATCCTCCACATGAGAAACACTACCCATAGATAATCTACTAAGGGCATGTGCCACTACATTAGACCTTCTCGGATGATACAACACACTCATGTTATAGTCTTTTAGCAACTCAACCACCTTCTCTGACGGAGATTCAACTCCCTCTGAGTAAATACATACTGAAAGCATTTGTGGTCTATGAATACATCAACATGAACATAATACAGATAGTATCTCCAGATCTTTAAAGAAAATACCACAATAGCTAATTCCAGATCATGGGTTGGGTAATTCTTTTCATGAGGTTTCAACTGTCAGGAGGCATAGGCTATGGCCTTACCTCTATGCATCAACACATAACCCAAACCAACTCTAGACGCATCATAATACACCATAAAACTATCTGTACCATCAGGTAATGCTAACATTGGGGCTGAAGTGAGTCAAATCTTTAACTCCTGAAAACTCTTCTCATGGGAATCTGACCATTGGAACTTAACTTTATTTTGGGTCAATATAGACATAAGAGATACAATAGGTGAGAAACATTCAATAAAACGACGGTAATAGCTAGCTAGACCCAAGAAACTACTAATATCTGATGGAGAGATATGTCTAGGCAAATTTCTTACCACTTCTATATTTTGGGGATCAACACTAATCGAAAATAATATGACCAAGAAAGGCTACTAATCTTAGCCAAAATTCACTCTTGCTGAATTTGGTGACCAATTGGTGATCTCTAAGAGTTTGCAAGACAATTCTATGATAGTCCGTATGGTCATCCTCGCTATGGGAGAACACCAGGATATCATCAATGAATACTATGATAAACATGTCTAGATACTATTTGAATACTGGATTCACGAGATCCATCAAAGTTGTTGGAGCATTGGTTAGCATAAAATACATGACTAGAAACTCAAAATGACCATAACGGGTTCTAAAGGCTGTCTTTGGAATATCACACTCCCTTAATTTAAGATGATGATAGCCAGATCTAAGGTCTATCATTGAGAAATAACTTGCACCTTGGAGCTGATCAAACAAATCATCATTTCTAGGAAGAGGATATTTGTTTTTAACTGTAACTTTATTCAACTGACGATAGTCAATGTACATACGCAAAGAACTATCTTTATTTTAAACAATTAGGATGGGAGCGCCCCATAGAGAAACACTAGGCCTAATGAAACATTTATCTAAAAGATCTTTGAGTTGATCCTTCAACTCCTTAAGCTCTACAGGAGCCATACGATATAGAGGGATAAAAATAGGTTGAGTATCTGGGAGAAGGTCAATACCGAATTCTATTTTCCTATCGAGAGGTACCCCTGGGAGATCTTCTGGACAAATATCCTAAAACTCATTGACCACTAGGACGGATTAAATTGTTGGAGTCTTATACTTAGTGTCATTAACTCAAACTAGATGATAAATGCAACCTTTGGATATCAAATTTCTGGCTTTAAGATAAGATATGAAATAACTCTTGGGAGACGCTGAATTACCTGACCACTCAAAAACTGGCTCATCTGGAAATTAAAACTTTACCATCGAATGCGATAATATATAGAAGTATAATAGGAATGAAGCTAATCCGTACCCAAAATAAGATCAAAATCAACCATTTCTAACTCTATCAGGTCTGCTAACATGACTTTATGAAGAATAGTGATAGGACACTTTTTATAAATCCGTTTGGCAACAACTGACTCACTTACTGGAGTGGACACCAAGAAAGGTTCAGGTATCTTTTCAGAATTTTTCTCAAAATTAACAGCAACTAATGGGGTCGCATAAAAGCATTCGACCCAGGGTCTAACAACACATAAACATAAAAAATAAAGACACGAAGTATAGAGTAACAATATCTGGGGAATGTTCCTGCTCCTGGAGAGATGGCAAAGCATAAAACTAATTCTGGTACTGACCACCACCAGTACTAGATGATGCGCCCTGAGGAGGAGCTGGGCGACCTAGAGAAGCTGGTGCACTATTAGCCTGAGTCTAGGAATGAACATCTTTATTTCCCCATCTAGCATATGGGCATTACTTGATTTCGTGACCCTCCTAGACACAACCATAACAACCTTTATGACCCCATAAACATTTACCTCCATGATTCTTAAAACAATTAGCACATGGGGAATGATTAGGCCTATTATTCACACTATTCTAAGATCTGGACATAGGGGACTTACCCCACTATTCCTACCTATTTCTAGGTGCAGGGGCACTAGCTAAAGAAGGTGCGAGCATAGATGAACGATTCTAAAACTTTGAACAATTTCCTCATCCAGACCTATTTTGACCATGATCAAACTGCCCCATTCTATCCCTCTTATTAACTCTTTCTCTCTTTTTTACCTTTTTTATCTCAATTTTCTGAGCATGCATCATCAATCTAGAAAGATCCATGTCTCCAATGAGCATAGAAGTCCTACACTCCTTAACTACCAATCTAGACACATGGGTCACAAACTTACTCTTGCTTGACCTAGGTTCAGCCATTTGTTCAGGGGCATACTTAGACAATTGGTTAAACTTGAGGCAATACTTCTTCACTGTCATAGATCCCTGCCTCAGGTTCATGTACTCTTCTATCTTAGTTTTACTCATCTCAAGTGGAAAGAACTTCTCTAAGAACGTATTCTGAAATATCTGCCAAATCATAGGAGCTGCATTCTCCTCTTTACTCTTCTTCCACATCACTGCCCAGTCATAAGCAGTATCTTTTAGCCTATAGGATGCTAATTCTACATTCTCTTCTTTAGAAACATGCATAATTTAGGTAATCTTCTTTACCTCATCAAGATATAACTGTGGGTCCTCACCTGCCTTCGACCCAAAATATTTTAGCTGGTTCTTTCTTATGAAATCTCGAATTCTGGCTGCAGCTAAATCCTCATCCTGCCAAGGTGGGACTGCAGCCTGATGATTACCCTAAATGTTAGTTTTCACAACTTGGGATAGCACCTGAAAGGTAGCCCAAAAATTTGTATGTGACATATTCTCATTCAAGGGATCTGTGGGCTGAGGTGAAAGAAGATAGTCAGAAGAAAATAGAGATATTGAATGCACTATAGATCATGAAAGAAGATATGATTTCTTAAAATACTCTATAGGCTCTTGCTTATAGATGTAGTGTGCTTCACACTGGTGATTAAGACTCTACATAATGCGTCTTGTCTGACTCCCTAGGACTCTTTAAACCTTAGGATCTGATACCAATTTTATAATACCCCAAAATCTGGTTATTAAGATGACACTTAGTGCTCAAAACTACAAGTAGTCCTAAGATAACCCTGGCTTCTTTCTTTTAAATCTAAATCTCAAAGTAGGGAAAATATGGGTATGAAAACATAATAAATATGGAAGTCTTATCTAAAACATAGAAATCTCATAAATCTTAATAAGACAATGCTAATAATTTGAATACTGAATAAAAGTCTAACACTAAAACTAGTCATCCAACAATCCTCCACTATCTGAATCTAGAGAGTCACTAGGACAGGACCCAACTGACTCAACTATCTGAAATGAGTAAGAAATATCTACTAATAAGCTGGAAATCTGAATAACTAGCCCTCGAACTATGAGGACTCACCAACTGTAGGAATGTACAAGAGATGCTCGAAAATTAATCACACTGTTGAGACTGAGCACCTGAACCTACATTATAAGACAATGTAGCACATAGAAATATATGTGGATCAATACTTTGATGATATACTGAGTATATGGGGGTGCATGCAATAATTACACAATATCATCACAATTTAAAAAATCACGCATACTAAATGTAAATGACTCACTTAGGCTTGAGTAATCTAAAATCTAGAAGTAAAGCTTGAATAATAAAACATGTAATCTAAATCTTGTGAGTCATCCCACTTAGTTATAAAATTTGTAGTTCTATAATATTTATCAAATCACGTAGGCTAAGTGAAGTCTAAAAACTTATTCTATAAACTAGATAATTTTTAGATTTTAGATAAAGAATCCACTTTATTTCAGAAGACTTGAGATTTAAAGAAAAGCAAAGCATAGTTGGTTTTTTATCACCAACAAGGGTAAGTTACTACGGTTTCATACCCCAGAACTACGTGCTACCATAGGTACAGATTATCAGAGGATTCCCACTTCTATGTGGATGACTCAGATTGTGATCACTCAGATTAGAATGTTCTATTTCGATGGAAATGGTAGAATATCCCTACCTAACAAGGGCCAATCATAGAACTCCATGGATGCTCACATGGAGTATTATCGGTTAGAAGAACTCCCAAAAGATGTCTCCTATTCTTAAAATAGTTTAATGATTTAAAGCCTTAAGATTTATAGAATAAGTTTTCAAACTTTACTTAGCCTACGTGATTTTATAAATAGAACAGACCCATAGATTTCAAAACTAAGTATGATAACTTACAAGATTTAGATTACATATTTTATTATTTAGCCCCAATATTAGCATTACCTGATGGTATGGATGGTTTTGTGGTGTATTTGTGATGCCTATAGAGTTGGTTTGGGTTGTGTGTTGATGTAGAAAAGTAAGGTTATAGCCTATTCCTCTAGACAGTTGAAACCTCATGAAAAGAATTACCCAACATATGATCTGGAATTAGTAGTTGTGGTATTTTCTTTGAAGCTATGGAGACACTATCTGTATAGTGTTCATGTTGATATATTCATAGACCACAAAAGCTTGCAGTATGTGTTTACTCAGGGGGATTGAATCTCTGAAAGACTATGACATGAGTGTATTGTATTATTCGAGAAAAGCCAATGTAGCGGCAAACACCCTTAGTAGATTGTCTATGGGCAGTGTTGCTCATGTGAAGGATGATAAGAAAGATTTAGATCGATAATTTCATCATTTGGATAGATTAGGTGTTAGGTTGGTTGATTTAGCTAAAGGTAATTTTTGGGTTCAGAGTAATTCCAAATCTTTCCTAGTTTTGAAAGTGAATGAGAAGCAATATATGGATTCTAGTTTGGTCAAACTGAAAGAGTTAGTTAGAGACCAAAAGGTAGAGGTTTTCTCTCGGGGAGGGATGGATTGTTGAGATATCTAAGTAGATTATGTATTCCACATGTTGATGATTTGAAGAAGCGGATTATGGTAGAAGCGAATGGTGCATAATATTTTATTCATCCAGGTGCTACCAAGATAAAACGTGACTTACGGGAGATCTATTAGTGGAATGGTATGAAGAGAGATATAGCGGAGTTCGTAGCTAAGTGTGCAACTTTTCAACAAGTTAAGGTAGATCACCAAAGACCTGGTGGTACATTACAAGAGTTTGGTATCCCCACTTGGAAGTGGGAAGAGGTGAATATGGATTTTATGACTGGTTTACCACATTCGCGTCATCATCATGATTCGATTTGGGTTATCATAGACAAATTAACTAAGTCAGCACATTTCTTGCCTATTCACACGTCTTATACATCTAAAGGTTATACGTAATTATATATCTGAGAGATGGTTAGATTGCATGAGGTTTCTTTGTCTATTATTTTAGATAGGGGTACTCAGTTTACCTCTTAGTTTTGGAGAGCATTTCAGAAGTGTCTTGATACCTAAGTTCATCTTAGTTCATCTTTTAATCCACAGACAGATGGTCAGGCAGAGAAGACCATTCATACTTTAGAAGATATATTAAGATCTTGCGTTCTTGATTTCAAAGGTATTTGAGATAAGTATTTGCCATTGATTGAGATCGCTTAAAATAATAGTTATCATGATAGCATTCGAATGGCTCTGATTGAGGCTCTTTATGGGAGGAGATGTAGATCAGCCATAGGTTCATTTGAAGTGGGTGAGGCTGCTTTTCTTGGGCCTAATATTGGGTTTGAATCCATGGAGAAAGTTAAGTTGATTAGAGAAAGATCAAAAATAGCCCAGAGTCATCAATAATCCTGTATAGATGTGATAAGAAGAGACCTGGAGTTTGAGGTTGGTGATTTAGTATACCTGAAGATTTCACCCATGAAAGAGGTGAAGAGATTTGGGAAAAAGGGGAAGCTTAGTCCCCGGTATGTTAGCCCTTATAGAATTTTGAGTTGTGTTGGAAAAGTAGCTTATGAGATTGAGTTACCCGCAGACTTGGCAGTCGTTCATCTTATGTTTCATGTCTTTATTCTTGAGAAGTGAATCGGTAAATCCACCATTGTAGATCCTATATAAAGTTCATATATTCATAATAGCCTTTCATTCGAAGAGACTTCAGTTGAGATTTTAGATCATCAGATCTATGGATTAAGGAACAAAGAAGTTCCATTGGTCAAAGTTCTTTGGCGGAATCACTCTATTGAGGGCACTACTTGGGAAGCAAAAGAAGATATGCGAGCCAAGTACACTCACTTCTTCTCCACAATATCATATCTAGCCGAAGGTAATACCCTTTCTTAATTTAGTTCCTTTCTAATCAGATATGCAGCACTATAGATTTCCTCGTGTAAGTTCATACACTCACAAATTACTCAAAAGCTTAGAATGATTTAGATTTAGTTTCTTAGTTCTTTTTAGTTGTGCATGCTTTCTTATGCCCTCAGATTCCTCAAAAAATTCAATTTAACTAGCCACATTCGATGACGAATGATCCCAAGGGGGACATATTGTAATACCTCGTGATTTCCTAGCTTAAACTTGTCATGAAAATGTCAAGGATTAGCTTCTAGAATGAATGATATTCATTTCGTGTCGAATTATATAGATTAGGAATTTCCATGGAGTAGAAAATTGAATTAACTTTTCAACGATATAACATTCTCTTAAATCCAATAACCGGGTAAGAAGTTATGGCTATTTTAAGTTCCCATCGTCATTTAGACCCTTAGCGCGCTGTTGAGCAGTGTCAAATCTCAATTGTCATTTATCAGTGGCCCTACGCGATATTGGTGTATAGTGAAGAGGGCGAATTTCCCAATTGTCAATTTCCAAATGTCCAGCACGATAATGGTGCGTCGTGCCATATGCCAAAATGGCATTCCAAAAGGGCACTTCAATGACTCCGCATCGCGGATTATGCCCAATTTCCATACGTCAATTTCTAGCGAGCCACCGCGATAGTGGCGCATTGTGTTGGCCACTCAGATAAAGAAAAAAATGCATTTTCCAGTACCATTTAAATGTTTAAAGGGGTATTTTGGTAAATTGCCCAACCCCAATCCATCCAAAGCAGAAGATTTATCATATTGGAGAGTACTTTATACTTCATTTATCATTCTCTCTCAAAACCCTAAGGCTCATACTTTCTCTGCAAGAAACTCAAGAATTCCTCCATTAACTCTCCAAGATAAGTTAAGATTGAGGATTCCCAATAGAAGAACACTAAGAATTATTCTCCAAAGCATCCATAGGAAACCAAGATTCGAGCCTTTCATCAAAGATCATCAATTAAGGTATGCAGGTTTTGAACAAGGATAATTCTTTCATCCTTGTGACCAAAACTTTATTTTATTTACAAATTTACTGCAATTTATATGATTTCGAATGAAATTCAAGTTAGGGTTTATACCCATTATCATTCTTTGCAAGATTATGAGATTTTTCATGATTTAGAAGTTGAAATACTTGATTATGCTTATGTTTCCATGCATATTGCTGAAATTTCCATATTTTAAGATGATGTATGAATGTTTATATTACCAAGTATGAATTAGGTGTTTTAACATGAGATTTATGCTTGGGTCAATAGACCCCATTTAAAGATTGTTGTTTCAAGATTGTTTGTTCTATAAGCACCCTATGCTAGATTATTTTCAGATTTTAGATAAAGAATCCACTTTATTTCAGAAGACTTGAGATTTAAACAAAAGAAAAGCATTGTTGGTTTTCTGTAAACCTTTGTGTAAATTCTAAAGTGGATTTATTAAGATTTTGAGCATGAGATTGGGAGTATTATTTAGCATCGAGAAGGGTAAGTTACTAAGGTTTCATACCCTAGAACTACGTGCCACTGTAGCTCCAAATTATCATATTATTCCCTCTTCTACATGGATCACTCAGATTGTGATCACTCAGATTAGAATGTTCTATTCCGATGGCAAGGGTAGAACAACCCTACCTAATAGGGGCTAGTCGTGGGACTCCATAGATGCTCACATAGTATATTGTCGGTTAGAAAAACTCCAAAAAGATGTCCCCCATTCTTAAAATAGTTTACTGATTTGAAGCCTGTGCTTATAGCACAAACAATATTGGAACAACAATCTTTATTTGGGGTCTATTGACCCAAGCGTCAATCTTATGTTAAAACATCTAAAAATTCATACTTGGTAATGTAAACATTCATATTTCATCTTAAAATCTAGAAATTTCAAAAATATGCACGGAAATATAAACATAATCATGCATTTCAACTTCTAAATCATGAAAAATCTCATAATCTTGCAAAGAATGATAATGGGTATAAACCCTAACTTGAATTTCATGGGAAATCGTATAAATTGCAGTAAATTTGTAAATAAAATAAAGTTTTTGGCAGAATGATGAAAGAATTATCCTTGTTCAAATCTCACATACCTTAATTGATAAACTTTGATGAAAGGCTCAAATCTTGGATTCCTATGGATGCTTTGGAGATGAATTCTTAGTGTTTTTGTATTGGGAATCCTCAATCTTAACTTATCTTTGAGAGTTAATGGAGGAATTCTTGAGTTTCTTGGAGAGGAAGTATGAGCCTTATGGTTTTGAGAGAGAATGATGAATGGAGTATAAAGTGCTCCCCAATATGATAAATCTTCTATTTTGGACGGATTGGGATTGGGTAATTTACCAAAATACCCCCTTTAGATGTTTAAACGGAACTGGAAAGTGTATTTTTTTTCGATATGGGTGGCCACTTGTAAGACCCCGCAAAATCGTTGGGTTCATATTCAGCTCGTTTTGCTCTTTGAAGCTCAATATAAGGTCCAACACTTTGAAAATTTTAGTTAAGTGTTCAACACTTAGTCTCATTTTAGACCACCAAACTTTAGGGATTTATTTAACAACCTTCCTGACCCTCGTTTTCTAATTTTTAAGTTGCATTGCGATGGGGCAAGGTCGTAGTACATCTCGGGTAAGTTTCGAAATTTTTAGAATAGCGTAAGGGCACGTTTGGGTGCCCAAACCAGTAGCTCAGGGTGATAGGTCCGCACCGCCCTGGCTTGAGCACCCCTCTAAGAAAGGCGCTGCCCTGGCTAGAGCGGGGGACTTGCTAGGCGACGCCCTGCAACTCTGGTGGGTGTCCAGTTTTCAGCATTCAACCTCCGATCATTTAGGGGTATTTTGGTCATTTTCCCTATCCTATATATAGTATTGAACATGGGATTTAGGCTTCAAAACACCAAAATATAGTCATTTTTTTTTAAATTCTCTCAAGAACAACCAAGAACAAGTCAAGGGTTTAATTAGAAGTTTCAAGATTCAAGCCTATTTCACCGTTAACTTTAACGGATCTTCAATCTAAGGTATGCTTGTGTTGATTTATGAACCCCTTTCATTCATGAAGCTCAAAAAACCTTATTTTTAAACTATATATCATGGTATTTGTATTGTGATTTGATTGTTGGTCATGTCTATGTGTTGAATGATGCCAAGATAGAATCTTTATGTGTTTGTATGAAATTAGGATGACATGTTGGATGAAATATATGAACTCTGGGTGATTGGAATTATTGAATTCATGAATAAACCTATGCCCAAAGTGGTGTATGTAAGGTGTTTGATAAAATGCCTACAATGATAGAATTCATGTTTTATGACTCAATGGTGCTTAATTAACAAATCCATGCTCCATGCCTTAAGTTTTCACATGAATTCCACGTTATTGTTATGTGTTATTGTTGTAATATGGGATGACCATGATATTGGAGATATGCAACTATATACATGTTGTGTGCATTCCATTCCATGTATAAGAAGTTGAGCACCATGCGTAGTATGAAATCCCTACTTATGATATTGTGAATTGTGGACTCCATTCTTATGATCAAGTCAGTCATGTGTGTCAGTTTCTTTCCATCGAGTCCTGGGGGTACTTGTACCCAAAAAATATAGCTTTGTACCTAGAGTCATGTCATGTTATCATGATACTCTCAGTCAATCCATGATCTATAGAACTCAGTCAGTCATGTAACTCAGGAAATCTCAGAAATCTCATGATCTGAGTTCATTCTCAGATAGTAGTACTATACCATCAGTCAACAGAAGTCAGTTACTCAGTCCATGTATAGTCAGTTAAATCATGTCCAGTCTCTTTAGATGGGAGTAGAAGTTAGCACTGAGTGAACCCAAGGATAGGAACACACACTGCCAGATAAGGGTGTGATTCTTAGCAGTCATCCTTGCATTCCAGAACTATGTAGCCAGCAAAAGTTGAGACATCAACACTTTCAGATGAGGGTTGATGAGATGGATTAGCACTTTCAGATGAGTTCCCTACTGTTCTCTTTTGGGAATACTGTCGGACGAAAGTTACCCACAGTTTGTCCTTACCAGTGGCGCGGTATTGATACCCTTCCAATCAGGCCACAAGTTGGACCCCAGCTCAGCTATTATAGTGCATTTGGGGAATGTCAGTTAAACAAATACCTCTCACAGTTTCAGTCTCAGTCTTAGTAAAAAATAACTCAGATAGTTCTTCATATTTCAGGATACAAGGACTGTCAGATACAGTTGATTAAGTTATAGTACGAAACTCAGATAGTTCTATCAGATTCAGGACCATCAAACACAGTCATCCATGTTATAATAATTCCATTATTAGTCATGTTAGATATTAGTAAACCATGTATTAGCGTACAGATCTAAAGATCATGTATTCACGATCTCAGTTACTATGTATGCATATTTGTACTCTCACGTTTATATTAGTCAGTCAGTTAGCATTGCTCATACATATAGGACCTTTTGCATGTAGCCTACCTCACTCGTATACTCAGTACTTTCAATTGTACTGACACATTTGCTCTATGGTGCTTTCTTTTATGTTACATCATAGGTTCAGAGACACGAGTTCCAGATCAGCAATAGCAGTCGCATTTCAGTATATAGAGTTGCAGTGAGTCCTCTTCATTCGAGGGCAATATGATTTAACCTTATTTATTATTTTGATTATCTTTTATTTTACGGAGTTAGTTGGAGACATGTTCCTTCAACTCCCTACTAAGACAGTATTTAGAGGCTTTCAGATTTTAGATTCAGCTTTTAGTTGTTTTGGGTATTCGTTACCCCATATGGATGTTATTATTTATCAGATATTTTATTCAATTGAACCTTATGGCCTATTGTTCATGTTTTCCATATTTAACATGTATATTATGCAGTGTACAGGTACAGATATCATTCATGGGTTAGCTTGTGGTCCTTCGGGGTCATAAGCACTGTGTAGTGTTTTGGTTCAGCAAATCAGGGTGTTACACAACTGCGATGTGCCACTATCATGGTGGCTCACTAGAAATTTATAAATTGAAATTGGGCAGACTCCGCAATGCGGATTCATCGCGGTGCCCCTTTGAAATGCCATTTTGGTACATGGCACTACGTGCTACTGGACCTCTGGAAATTGACAACTAGGAAATTGGCCCTCTCTGCGATGCACCAATATACAGAGAGCCACTGGAAAATGAAAATTAGGATTTGACACTGCTCAGCGGCGTGCTAAGGGTCTAAATGACGTTGTTTTGCAATGGGAACGTAAAATAGCCATAACTTCTTACCCGATTATCGGATTTAGGCAAATCTTATATCGTTATAAAGCTAATTCAACTTCCTATGACATGGAAAGTCCAAATATATAGAATTCCATACGAAATGAACATAATTTATTCTAGAATCTAATCTTTGTCATTTTCGAGATGAGTTTAAGCTAGGAAAATCGCAGGGTATTACAAGATAAGTCCATCTGCCTAATCAGCATTGCGGTCCTATACTCCTTCACAATACTATCTGACACTCCAGACACAAATTTTCTCATCTTGGATCTGTTATCATCTACCACATAAGGAGAATTTCTAGTTAATTGAGTGAACTTGAGGGAATACTCCCTCATGGTCATGTGGCCCTGCCTCAAGTTAATAAACTCTAACACTTTGGCCACCGTCAACTCCAATGGGAAGAATCTGTCTAAGAATGTTGTGAAAAAATCTTCCCACTCTCCAGGCCCTACATCAGCACCTCTATCAACTTTCCACTGCTTAAACCATGTATGGGCTACATCCTGTAACTAATATGCAGCCAACTCAGTACTCTCACTAGATGTCATCCCCATAGCATCCGTTACCTTTTGAACTATACCTAAGAATTCTTATGGATCCTCTTTAGACTTGGATCCCATGAATGGAGGATTCATCCGGCTGAAATCCCAAATTCTGGTTGCAGTAATATTAGCCACTAGGTTGGCCAAAACAACAGTTGGCCATTCATTCTAAGCTACTATAGAGTTTGCTAGAGTGGTGAATGGAACTCTGAATTCTGCATAAGAGACGTGCTCATCAGAGGATCTGCCTAGATGGGCGGAGGTGCTGGATGGTTTTCTATTCTTCTCCCGTTCTTCTTGGGAGGCATGTTCTATAAACAAAAGGAAGAAATAGATTAGACTGAGAGTTTAACTTGTGATCACGCTCACTCGCATGACATGAATACTAAAGGAAGGGAAACATTTCCTAAATGCCTTGTAGCCTCCTCTCCATAAGTGTGGTACTCAACACACCCATGCATAAGAATCTACTTGAAGTGGCTTTTAGACTTACAAAGACATTTTAAAACCTTAGGCTCTGATACCAAGTTTGTAATGCCCCAAGAGTATACCCTAGTCGCCACACGATGCTTACAGTCCCGAGGGACCACAAGCTAACCCATGAGCTAGTACCTGCTGTGAGCAATGGATAATAATATCATAATTGCAAATAACTACTGATAATTCTAGAAGGTTTTATTTCAGAAGCAATAATGAAATATGAGTCTACAGATATAACTGACTGAATCTGCTAAAATACTAATAAACTGGATAACTAACTATAATGTCTGAAAATCCTCTAAAATTTAATGACTGTGAGTTGAAGGGACAGGCCCCAACTAACTATTAAACTGAGACATGAAATAAAGTAAGTTGTCCTCAAAGTATGAGGACTCACCACTGCTACTATTGAGGATCTGATAAGTCTAATCGTAAGCCTAGAACTGAGTGTTAGTACCTATAATATAATACATCATAGCGCAAATGAAAAGGTATGCGATCAGTACTTTGAATATATTGATATGCTAAATGAGGTAGGTTGTTATGCATGGTTTCATGAACATGAATAAGAAGTATCTAGAGATACATGTAAAACATGGAGTATTGAATAGAGAACATGAATTCTGTAGATACTGAAAATATGTGAAGCATGTAAATATTGTGTATGCGTGAAAATCTATAAATACTGAAAATACATGAAAATCTCTACACAATGAGGATGCATAACCAAGCATATAACATGGTTTGAGTAACATTTACAAACTGGGATATTGCTATAACTGATATCTATATGCTTTGGCAAAACAAAACTAAGACTGAATAACTAAACTAGAACTGTGGCTGAGACTATATTTGAGACTGTGGGAGGTATCATTTAACCGATATGCACTAATCTGAGCTAATCAGGGGATAACCTGTATCCCCATTTGGAAGGGTACTAATACTGTGCCACGGATACTAACATTTACTGTGTGGATCCACTAAACTAATATATTGTCCAAAGGACTAAGAGTGTCAAGCTTGATCTAACGGGTGACCCCTGGGTGATAGTCAAGCCTAATCTTACGGGTGACTTCCTGCGCTAGCTATGTAGTTCTGGAGTTTAGGGACTGCTACTAGCTACTCTGCCTATTTGATGAGGAAGCTTCCATCCCTACACTCGCTCGATGCTAAATCCTACTCCCAACTGAAAGACACTAAAATACTATACTGTTTTGAGTTTGATGACTGATATTAAACTATTTTGATAATGCTCATAGTATGTTCTGAAGAATACTGGGTAATATACTGAGATTGGACTAAATAAAAAGCTATGATTTTTGAGTTTTTAATACCCCCGGGACTCTAAAACAACAATAGTAAAATGACACTAAAGCTTAAGGGACATAGCATGAAGGCTTTTACTAAATCAATCACTCTTGTAGGCATTTTATTAAACAATTGTACTTCATGGTTTAGTCAAATCATGGGGATACTATGGAACTTGTATAAATAACATGAATTTAACAAGAAAGGCACTAAGTCAAGGTTTAATTCAATAAATGATAACATTAAAACATGGAGAATCTAATCAATAATAATTTCATTGAAAACATGGTGTAAAATCATAGTTCATGGAGGTTCATGGGTGAAATCATTATTTAAAACATGATAACTTGGAAAAATTATACTAACTTGGCAATTAAAATGGGATACTTGGACTCCATGGGCGAAAAGGACCCATGGATGAACATTTAACGTACATGGGATAATGAATTTCTTGAAGTTCTGAGTGAGTTCTTATGGATTGTCCTTGAATTTGAGAGCTAGAGTTTCTTGTTCTTGAAGAAGGGGATCTTTAATTTGAGAAGAATTGAATAATGAATGATTATTTAGGTCAATTGGGGCTGAATTTTGTGTTTTAGGTTGATTAGGTCTGTGGGAAAAAGACCCAAATACCCCCAAACAAATTTTAAAAAACAAAAGATGGGCAATGATCGTCCCAATTTTTGGCCTTGGCGCGAAGCGCCACTATCATGCCAAGCCACTGGAAATGGACAATTGGGACCTGGACAAACACCACGACGTAGAGTTATCATGGTAAGCCTTTGAAATGCCAATTTGGTCACCTCCACACCAACATCGCGGAGGCCCACTGGAAATTGCCAAATGGAAAATTAGCCTGCTCCATGATGTAGCATGATTGCGGAGTCATACTAGAAATTGACAATTGTTATTTGTACTGTATCTGCGACGCATAAACAGTTAAAATGATGGTGTTTAACGACTGAAACTTAAAATTGCCATAACTTCTTACACGGTTATCGGATTTGGGAAAATTTTATATCGTTGGAAAGCTAATTGAATTTCCTACAAAATGGCAGGCTCTAAACTGAAAAATAATGAGTGTTTTAAAAATTATATATACGAATACTCATGTATAGGGTCTTAGATTTATGCTCTAAAAATGTGGGGCATTACACGCAACTTGAAGACTGCCAATACCAATAGTTTTGATAGCCTCCTGCTGGGATTTTGATAGTAATTTATCCCCCATTGGTGATGCATTATCATCATGTTGATCATCATCCTCTTTCTCACCTTCTTCTTTCTCCTTATCTTGTTTATTTTCTTCTTATTCCTCCTCACTTTCATTTTCCTCAGCACCATCTACAAATCCTTGTCCACCTCCCTTAATGTCGTATTCATGTCTTTCCTCAGCTATACTTTTCCCTAACTAAGATTGTTCAGGAAGCTCCTCCAAATCCCTTTGTACTCTAGCCTTTTTTTTTGGTGATCAGAAGTTGATTCACTTTCACTTTCTTTTCTTTTGGGAGACACATTTTACCAACAAACAACAAAAAAATAAAAAATATATTACAATTGATGTATGAATAAATTTTAAAAAATATATTACAAACACCACCAATACCGACACCACTAATAGCCACCACAAACACCACCAATACCGACACCACTAACACTACCACCAACAGCCATCACAAATACCACCAGCGCCATCATGATGACTACCAACACCACTACCAACAGCCACCAACACCACTAATGCCACCAACACCTCCATCAAACCACCAATACCAACACCACTTCCAATTCCACCTATACCAACACCATCACCAATAGCCACCAAACAATACCACAAACACCATCCAACAATACCACGACAATGGCACACTATGATAAAAACTAGAGTTTTCTCAAGTTCTTTCTATGATTTTACCATCAAAACTCAAAATTGTTAACCTATTCTCGAAGATAATACAACTAAAAGTATTCTTTTTTATCATTAATTAAAAATACCTAATTTTTTTAAAAAAGGAACAAATGTAGAACTCTTCTCAAACTTTGTTACCTATGAAGATAGAGAAAATGATGGATACAAGCAACAATAAAGTTGAAAATAACAACTATGTGGTCAAAAATAGGAAGAAAATTAATTTGTTGTGAAGGGTTGAGCAATATGTTGAGTAGTTGTTGTCTGTATTATTTAGAGATAAACAAAAGAGCGAGAACTTGAGATTTAAAATGATGAATTATTTTTCCTGTAAATGAATGATTTGTATGGGTTGATTTGTATTTTTGAAAAGAATGACAAGTTTTGAAAATATTAATTTACTTTAAATAATTTTCTCATCTCTAGTTGCAGCTAAATCAATTGAGGTATTTCAAATACAACAATAAAAACAACAACAACAAACCCATTATATTCCCACTTAGTGGGGTCTGGGGAGGGTAGAGTGTATGAAATCCATACCACTACCCCTAACGAGGTAGAGAGGTTGGTTTCGTAGACCCCCGGCTCAAGATACAAGGCAGTATGACAGGCGGTAAACAAAACATCAAAAACATAGAACATGATACAATAACATAGATACGACATCCACAAAAGTACATTGCCAAAACACGGGTTACCACAAATCCCCTACCTACTGACTACAACTCAACCACACTCTTAACCCTCTATCCTAATTTTTTCCTTCAAATCTTCCTATCCAGGGTCATGTCCTCAGTCAGCTATAACTGCTTCATGTCACATCTAATCATTTCTCTCCAGTATTTCTTCGGTCTACCCCTACCTTGCTTGAAACCTTCCAAGGCCAATCTCTTACACCTACGAACCCAGGCATCAGTACCCCTCCTCATCATATGGCCAAACCATCTCAACCTCACTTTATGCATTTTATCCTCAATTGATACTACTCCCACCTTCTCTTGAATAATTTCATTCATAACCTTGTCCGCCCTTGTGAAACCACACATCCAATGCAACATTCTCATTTCATCTGCCTTCATCTTTTGGACATGAGAATTCTTAACCGGTTAACACTTCGCTGCATACAACATAGCAGGCCGGACTACCACTCTATATAATTTACCTTTAAGCTTGGGGGGCACCTTCTTATCTCATAAAATTCCCAAAGCGAGCCTCTACTTCATCCAACCTTCCCTAATACGGTGAAATACATCCGCATCTATCTCTTTATTTCCCTGAATCATAGACCCAAGATACTTAAAACTATCCCTCTTACAAATCTGTTGAGATTCCAACTTTACTACCACCTCCTCCTTGGTTCTCGAGTCCTTAAACATGCACTCCAAGTACTCCATATGGGTCCTACTCAATCGGAAACCTTTAGACTCCAAGGGTTCTCTCCAAATCTCCAACTTATCATTAACCCTTTGCCACGATTCATCAATCAAAACTATATCATCCGCAAAAAGCATACACCAAGGCATCTCGCCTTGTATACTCCGCGTCAACACATCCATCACCAAAGTGAATAAAAATGGACTAAGAGTTGATCCCTAAGAAGGCTATTATCCCATTAATTTCTCATTCTCCTCAAGAACAAGAACATTCTCTCCCAAAGGGGTTAAACCCTAGTCAAGAAAAATCAAGAGCAAGCCTAAGGATTTCTTCAAGAACCTTCAAGAAACATTAGATCTCTTTCAAGATCAAGCCTTAAGGTATGCGTAGTGTTCATCCATGGATTCTTTTCATCCGTGGATTTTAAGAACCCTCTTTTAAACTATGAATCATGAAGTTATGTTGTGGGTTGATGATGTTTGTGTGATGGATTGTTATACAACTTCAAAATTAGAATCTTTATGTTATTTTATGAAACTAGGATGACATACAAATTAAAATATATGAATCTGGGTGGTTTAAATCATTAAGGTAAAGAATATGCCTATACCACAAGGTGTGCATGAGAGGTGTTTTATAAAATACCTAAGAGACTAGAAATCATATGTTATAGCTAAATAGAACATAAATGAAAAGACCAGGTTCTATTCCTTATGACTCAACATGAATTCCATGCTAATTGTTGTGTATTGTTGTTGTGATATGGAGTGCTCATGAAATTGAAGTTATGCAAGTATTTGCATATTATACGCATTCCCTTTCATGTATATGGTATTGAGAAACATATGTAGTATGAAATCCCCTACTTATGGTATTATGAATTGTGGATGTTGTTTCTATGATCAAGAAGTGTCATGTGTGTTAGTTTCCTTCCATCGAGTCTTGGGGGTACTTGTACCCAAAAATATAGCTATGTTCCTAGAGCCATGTCATGTTATCACGATATTCTCAGTCGAGCCATGATCTATGAAGTTCAGTCAATCATGTAACTCTGGAGAACTCAGAAATCACAGTAATCTTAGTAGTTCAGTAATCTCAACGATCTCAGTACTCAATAATATCAGTAACAACAGTATTCCTTGTAATCTCATAAATTTCAGTAGTGTCAGTCAGTCCTCCAAACTCGGTACGTTCCGTCAGTCAAAGCAACTCAGTAAACTCAGTTTAGCTCCGTTAAATAATACCACTAGTATTAGTTTAGTTCAACAAATCAATTCAGTTAAGCTAATTAGTTTAGTTTAGTTCAGTTCAGCTAATCAATTCAGTTCAGTTTCTTTCAGATGGGAGTAGGATTCAACACCAAGTGAGCCTAGGGATGGGGACTCATCGCTAAATAGGATTGAGATCCTTAAAAGCACTCCTTAAGTTCCAGAACTACGTAGCCAGCGTAGGTATAAGATGTCACCCATTAGATAAGACAGATATACTCAGGGATCACCTATTAATACATTTAAATGTATAGGACTGATCCTAGGAGTCACCCGCTAGATTAGGACTGACTCCACAAAAGTTGTATTTACTGGTGACGCGATACTGACATCCTTCCAACTGGGGTTACAGATTGGACCCCAGTTAGTTTAGCATGGGGCATGTCGGTTAGATGAATACATCCCACAATTTTAGTTATAGAATTAGGATAGTCAGATACAGTCAATTCAGCTCAGTAATATAGATTCAGGACAGTTAAATACAGTCAATCCTTATCATTATAAATAGGTTTCAGGATTATCCACTAAATAGGACTGATCTCAACTATGGTCAATCAGTATCAGTATCATCATATTTAGAGATCACCTGCTAAGTAGGACTGATCTTAGAATAAGTCAATTTATATTTATTAAGAATATACTCAAAGATCTCTTGCTCGATAGGACTGATCTCAGATTCAGTTACTCCATACAGAGCGGAACTCAGATAGTTCCATAAGAACTTAGACTGTCAGATGCAATTGCATAGTATCAGTTACATCGGTTAGGCCGATCAACATAGTT
This sequence comes from Capsicum annuum, assembly GCF_002878395.1. Lineage (NCBI taxonomy): Eukaryota > Viridiplantae > Streptophyta > Magnoliopsida > Solanales > Solanaceae > Capsicum > Capsicum annuum. The sequence continues at coordinate 201,383,909 of NC_061119.1, read as the reverse complement.
ATATCATCCATTATAACTCATATTATCAGTATTCAGTTTTAGGATTATTAGACATAGTCAATCAAACCAGTTCTTCATAATTTGAACTGTTAGAAATAGTTTTTTATCTATTCAGTACCTCAGTATCAGTAAACTCATGTTGTCAGTATTCAGACTCAGTAGTCAGTATCACCACGAGTTCAGTTATAGTTACTTATGCATGTATGTATTCTTATATTTATATTGGTCAGCATTGTTCATGCATATAAACCCTTTGCATTTAGCCTACCTCACTCGTATACTCAGTTCATTCATTTTTACTAACGCATTTGTGCTGTGGTACTTTCTCTTATGTTACATCATAGGTTCAGAGGCACAAGTTCCAAAGCAGCAATAACATTTCAGATTTCAGCAATCAGAGTTAGGAATGAGTCCTCATCCTTCGAGGACATGATTATTTCTTCATTACCCCATTAGTCAGTTTATTAGATAGAGTTAGTTGGGGATATGTCCCATCAGCTCCTTATTCAGATTACTCAAACAGTAGAGGCTTTCAGACTAGATGCAGACTAGATATCAGACTTGGTTTAGACTTCAGTATTTTTAGTTTTGTTTTGGTATTGTGATACCACCTTATTCAAATGTTATTATTATTCATATGTTTATCTAGTTTTAACCTTATGGCCTTTCAGTTCATGTTTCTGTATTTTTTTAGTATTTTATGTAGTATACAGGTACAGATATCAGTCATGGGTTAGCTTGTGGTCCTTCGGGTCATGAGCATTGTGCAGAATTTTGATTTAGAAAATCAAGGTGTTACAAACTTGGTATCAAATTCTAAGGTTCAATAGAATCCTAGAAAGTTTAAAAAGTTGCATCTAGTAGAGTCTTGTATATGCGTGTCTTGTGCACCACACTTATGTGCAGGAGGCTATGTGATATTTTAGGAATAGTTTCCCTTCTTTCATGTTTTAGATCATGCTATATAAAGGTTTTCTAAGAAACTCATGTAGATTCTCATCATGCTCCACTCATGTCAACTCCACCTTATTTTTAAGGTAACAGAAGTAGTGAAGCTCTAGTCCTATAGACAGGGCTTTCTCAAACAGTCCCTATAGACAGTTATGGGATTTTCCATATTCTCAGATAGTATCCCTCAGTTCTATTATGTTCCAAAGTTATACAGATTTCATTCATGAACATAAGAACTCATTCTTGAACCCGAATTTAGATATACCATCAGATCCCTTCTCAGAATCCTATGATAGCATAGACCTAGAGTTAGAAGCATGAACCTAGGGGTTTAGCAGTAATGGAGTTGGGATAATGCTATCCGAATTGATCAGATTATGTATTCATGGGGATAGTTATGCCAGAATGAATAAGTAGGCTTGAACAGTGTGAGTTAGAAATTTAAGTTTACTGACTTAAAATTAAGCATGAAGGTATGAATGTGATATTAGTAGTATATGAGAAAATAGAGGTAGATGATGTGTTTAGTAAGGCGAGCATGTGTCGATCAGAGTGTAAGTATGTGATGATGATTGCAGTTCAGTTCAGAGATTAGTTTAGTGTTCACAGACTTATGATGATGGCTTAAAGCCAAAGGGGAGATGGTAGATCAAGTACCCAAGTCAGGCTCTCATATTTTAGTAGTAGTACCAGTATGTACACAAAAGAAATAAGGGAAGATGATTCCCGATCCATCCTTATCTCAGTGTAAAGTTTCACACTCCAGTCAGCATGATACCTATGCATACTTCATGTCTCAGTTCCATGAACACAACTTATATTCACGTTTTCAATAGAATCATGTACGATTCTATTTCCCAGCTTAAGGGGTTCGGTTTTATTCCCCTCAGTAATACAAATAATGTCCCATGAATGCAGAAAGCTCCCATCTCAGGTCATGCAGCTCATGACTCATGTACACATGCCATGCTTTACAGATTGGTCAGCTCCCATGACTCATGTTACACTCCTATTGATCAGTTAATATAGGATATGTCATGTATATCCTCAGTTCAGGCCTTTTGGGTACATCTATATTATCGATAACCTATTTCTTAGGCCTCAGTTATGTGTCGAGTTTAGCTAGTATCCATTCATATTTCAGGTCTTTTTGATTCAACCCATTTAGTGAGCTCTCTTTGTGAGAACAGTGTAGTGATGAGAAGTTACTTAGATAAGTGAGAGAGTAAATGATACATATTAAGAGAAGATTGTTGTATGCCTATTTTACACGAGGGTATAGTTATGGTGATAGGATTAAATGTCATGGTAATATACAATTAAATGACTAGCAAGAGGCTGTACTTAGAAATCAGGAAAAAAAAATTCAGAGTGTGAGTGTACATTCAGATCCTTGACATATGAAAACCTTCATTATGCTAGTATCATAACTCATTTGCCATCTCAGTTACAGTCTTAGTTATTATGTATGCTTCAGTTCAGCAATCAGCTCATTTCATGTGTCATACCTTAGTTTCAGATCTCATATAATCAGTCGCGACTCATTTCCCAAGTGCCTTGTGCATCGCCTCAGCTTCCCTCAGTAGCTCAGCCAAGTCAGTACTCTGTGAGGGACCTAGTGTCCCAATGGAAAGATATGCTATGATTCCCCAAACTTTCATAACATAAGCATGCCATTCTCTCTTTATGTAATGAATTTAGTATGGAGTAGGGGATACTCATAAGTTGACCCTTAATCTCCAACCTCAGTTGCACGCCATGTATTACAGACTCAGTTCAGTTCATGTATCACGCTCTATACTTAGTTATGTTCTCATGTTTTCTCTCATCCATATTGAGTAATTAGTCTCAGACTCATCGGTATTTTTAGTTCAAGGTAATAGTATTCCTTGAATTTACTCATTATCATGTTTAGATTTTAGTAACAAACTTGGTATTCAGTTTCATGATCAGTTTTCAGTTCAAACTTGGTATCTATACCATTACATGTTCAGTCGCATGTTCATGAGTCAGTTCAGTTATGTATTCATGCATTAGATATGCATGATCATCTTACCAGTACTTTCAGTCATGCATTCACGTATCATGTCATTCATAAAATTAGGCATCAGATATGCATTCTTATTATGAGAAACTCAGTTCATCAGAACACTCAGTCATGCATTCATGAATCAGTTACTCATGCATCAGATATGCATGTTCAGTATGATATATTCAGCTTATCATTCATATCAGTCTTGAAACCATTTTTTAGTAGTGTATGTCTTGTACATACTTCAGTTGATCTTTATTTCCATCTCAGTTATTCTCATTCTAGGACGAATGTTCCCAAGGGATAGATATTGTAATATGCCAAAAACTCCAAAACAATATTAGCGCCATGTTTCAAGCTCATACATAGTACATTATGGTTATTTTATACTTTTATGAGCAAGTTAGATAGAGATTAAGTCTTCAAATAACTCCCAGCTATTAGACAAATCAAAGCATTCCTTACCAATTGAATTCTTGGGAAGAATATTGCTATAGTCAACTTCAAATGAGCATATATCTTATTATACTATGAATTATTGATCTTATGACCTACCAAAATATAGATAATTGAATTATATTTCCAACGATACCAATTTCGCCTAAATATGATGTTGGAGCAAAATGTTATGCCTATTTTTCTCCAGCATATTAGCCTAAAAACTGAGTGACGACATTTCTGATGACTTATCACAATTTTGATGACATTTTTGATAACCTATCACATTTCTGATGACTTATCAGCAATGTCGTTAGGCTTAGGTAGAAATCCAAAAATTTTAGCTCCCAGGTGACGACCTGGGCTGACGGGCTATCACAGATTTAATGGCTTATCAGCCTTGGTCGTCAGCTGATAAATTCAGCAACTAGGAAGCAATTTCATTGGGATATTTTGGTCTTTTTACCTCACTCTAAACACGGTACTAAAGCCCTAAAAAGTCTATTATCCCATTATTTTCTTATTCTTCTCAAGAATTCGAACATTCTCTCCCAAAGGGGTTAAACCCTAGTCAAGAAAAATCAAGATCAAGCCTAAGGTTTTCTTCAAGAACCTTCAAGAAACATTAGATCTCTTTCAAGATCAAGTTTTAAGGTATGCGTAGTGTTCATCCACGGATTCCTTTCATCCGTTGATTTCAAGAAGCCCCTTTTAAAGTATGAATCATGAAGTTATGTTGTGGGTTGATTATGTTTGTGTGATTGATTGTTATACAACTCCCAAATTAGAATATTTATGTGATTTTATGAAACTAGGATGACATGAAAATTAAAATATATGAATTTTGAGTGGTTTAAATCATTAAGGTTATGAATATGCCTATTCCACATGGTGTGCATGCAAGGTGTTTGACAAAATACCTAAGAGACTAGAAATCATGTATTATAGCTAAATTGAACTTAAATGACAATACCATACTCTATTTCTTACGACTCAATATGAATTCCATGCTAATTATTGTGTATTATTGTTGTGATATGGAATGCAATTGAAATTGAAGTTATGCAAGTATTTACATGTTATACGCATTCCCTTTCATGTATATCTTGTTGAGAAACATGTGTAGTATGAAATCCCCTACTTATGGTATTATGAATTGTGGATGTTATTCCTATGATCAAGAAGTGTCATGTGTGTCAGTTTCCTTCCATCGAGTTTTGGGGTCACTTATACCCGAAAATATAACTGTGTGCCTAGAGCTATGTCATGTTATCATAATACTCTCAATCAAGCCATGATCTATAAAATTCAGTCAGTCATGTGACTCAGGAAAACTCAAAAATCACAGTAATCTTAGTAGTTCAGTAATCTCAGCGATCTTAGTACTCAGTAATCTCAGTAACAATAGTATTCCAAGTAATCTCAGATATTTTAGTACTCTCAGTCAGTCCTCAAAACTCGGTACATTCCGTCAGTCAAAGAAACTCAGTAAACTCAGTTTAGCTCCGCTAAACAATATCACTAGTATCAGTTCAGTTCAACTAATTAGTTTAGTTAAGCTAATCAGTTTAGTTCAGTTCAGAAAATCAATTTAGTTCAGTGTCTTTCAGATGAGAGTAGGATTCAGCACCGAGTGATCCTAGGGATGGGGACTCACCGGTAAATAGGACTGAATCCTTAGAAGCACTCCTTAAGTTCCAGAATTGCGTAGCCAGCATAGGTATGAGATGTCACCCATTAGATAGGATTGACATACTCAGGGATCACCCGTTAGCATATTTAAATGTATAGGACTGATCCCAAGAGTCACCTGCTAGATTAGGACTAACTCCACAACAGTCATCTTTATTGGTGGTGTGGTACTGACATCCTTCCAACTGGGGTTACAGGTTGGACCCCAGTTAGTTTAGCATGGGGAATGTCAGTTAGATAATACATCTCATAAGTTTCAGTTACAAAATCAAGATAGTCAGATAAAGTTAATTTAGATCAGCAATACTGATTCAGGTCTGATAGATCTAATCAATCCTTATCATTATAAATAGACTTCAGGATCATCCACTAGATAGGACTGATCTCAACTATGGTCAATCAGTATCAGTATCATCAGATCTAGAGATCCCCCGCTATGTAGGACTGATCGCAGAATAAGTCGATTCATCTTTATTAACAATATACTCAAAGATCACCCGCTAGATAGAAATGATCTCAGATTCAGTTACTCCATACAGAGCGGAACTCAGATAGTTCCATCAGAACTTAGACTGTTAGATACAGTCGCTTAGTATCAGTTAAATCAGTTAGGCAGATCATCATAGTTATATCAGTTATATCAGTCATCATAACTTACATTATCAGTATTCAGTTTTAGGACTGTTAGACATAGTCAATCAAACCAGTTCTTCATAATTCAAACTATTAGAAATAGTTGTTTATCTATTCAGTACCTCAATATCAGTAAAATTATGTTGTTAGTATTCAGACGCAGTAGTTAGTATCACCACGAGTTCAGTTATAGTTACTTATACATAGATGTATTCTCACATTCATATCGGTCAGCATTGTTCATGCATATAAACCCTTTGCATTTAGCCTACCTCAGTCATACACTCAGTACATTTAGTTGTACTGATGCATTTTTGCTATGGTGATTTCTCTTATGTTACACCATAGGTTTAAAGGCACGAGTTCCAAAGCAGCAGTAGCATTACAGATTTCAGTAGTCAAAGTTAGGAGTGAGTCCTCATCCTTCGAGGATATAATTATTTCTTCATTACCCAATTAGTTAGTTTATTAGACGAAGTTATTTGGGGACATGTCCCATAAACTCCTTATTCAGATTACTTAGACAGTAGAGGTTTTCAGACTAGATGCGGACTAGATATCAGACTTTGTTTAGACTTCAGTAGTTTTAGTTTTGTTTTGGTATTGTGATACCACCTTATTCAGACGTTATTATTATTTAGATGTTTATCCAGTTTGAACCTTATGGCCTTTCAGTTCATGTTTCCATATTTTTTAGTATTTTATGCAGTATATAGGTACAGATATCAATCATGGGTTAGTTTGTGGTCCTTCGGGGTCATAAGCACCGTTTAGCATTTCGGTTTAGAAAATCAGGGCGTTACACTTACGGAGGACATAACCCTTGATAGGAAGGTGTGGAGGACGCGGATTAGGGTAGAGGTTTAGGGGTGAGAGTGTATCGGTTATAGTAAGGAAACATTTTTTTGTCTGGAGTTTCTTGTTTGTGGTGTTGTGGCTATTTTGCATACCGTACTGTTATACTTATCTTTGATGTTTGTTATACTATTAGTTTATTTTGTGTACCGTACGAGTTTATATGAACTTATCTTTTGTGTTTGGAATACTGTTATCAATCCTAAGTCGAGGGTCTATCAGAAACAGCCTCTTTATTTCACCTAAGGTAGTGGTGTGGTCTACGTACACACTACCCTCCCCAGACCCCACTATGTGGGAATAAACTGGGTATGTTGTTATATTTTAGATTTTATTTTTATTTTCAAAAACATGCATGGACCTACTCTTTTCCATTTTATTTTAGTGGTTGTTTTTATGATTAAAGCATTTAATGCTTTAAATTGAGTTTTACCTTTTGTTGAATTAATTGCATCATATTTTTCTTAGTTAAAGTTATATTGCCTATCCATTTTTCATTATGTTTTTCTCAATTAAACTTATATTGATTAACCATTTATTACAATATTTTTAAAAAAAAATACATTCAAAGTAATATAATAAATATTTATTACACTAATTATTATATGATAACATCAATAAATTAACTTATAAATAAAGATAACATTTAATTTAGATAATTAAAAGAGTTGGTTCAACAAAATATTTTTGCATATGTTTCTTTGTATTAAACCATACAAAAGAAATTGATAAGTTGACTAATTTTTTTAAAACTTTAATAGTTTCTTTTCCCTAAAAATACATGTTAAGAAAATCGGAATTTTGAGTTAAAAGTGACAAAAGAGTTTGAAAATGAGGTGTATGTGAGTCAAATCTTAATAATTAACATAAGGAGGGATATATTATTTGCAACTAATAAATAACAATCATAATAAAGGAATTATCAAGACTTCCCCACACTCACTCAAACCATAACCAACTATTAAATCCATGGAGGAATAATCATAGATCCCACAACCCTAGTTATCGGTTTTAGTTCCACATGAGAAAGAAAGAGATAGCAACAATTATATTCAGCATTCAAAGTTATTATACTTACAAAAGATGAAGTCTGAAGTTGATTCTCTTCTATGTCCAAGAGAAAATTCCCACAACCAAAATGAAAGAGTTGAAAATTAAAATCTAAGTTAAGAGCTCCAAAGAGAGGTGATGTCTTTTAGAATAAGTTCAATATGCCTAATGAAACCCTAAAAGCTTCTATTTTTATCCATAACTTAAAAAAATTAAAATTAAAAATTCAGATTTTTCTCCTTAGCTGACGACATGTTTGATGGCTTATCAGAGATCTGATAGCTTATCAGACCATGTCTTCAGACATGATTCCCATTTTTTGCCTTCTTCTTATGTGTGACGACATGCCTGATGGCTTATCAAAGTTCTGATAGTTTATCAGAACATATCGTCAGGCATGCTTTAAATTTTTGCCTTCTGCTTCTAAGTGTCGATCCTGATAGCTTATCAGAGTTCTGATAGCTTATCAGGACATATCATCAAAAAATATTCAATTTTCTTGTTCTCTACCTATGTGTGACGATATGGTTTGATAGATTATCATAGATCTAATAGCTTATCAGACCAAGTCGATAGAAGAAATCTCCAAAACTTAATTTTCTGCATCTTTTACCGAAAATCATCCTTCTTGATGTATCTTTCATGTATTTTTTTACATCTTCAATTTCCTGCAATATCAAAGAGAAAACCATCAAAAATGACAAAAGTTGCTTAAGAACTTACAATTATTTCATGTTAAAAGTCTTCAATGTTCAAATAGAAGGCTAGAACATCAGGACCCGTAGATGAACACCTAACATACCTTAATTTGATGAGTTCTTAGAGTTCTTGGAGAAATTCTTGGGATTGACCTTGATTCTTAAGAGATAGGATTTGTTTCTTGAGAGAGAAATACCTTTTCATTTTTCGGGAAGAGTGAATAATAAAAGGTTTAGACATTTTTAAGGCTTAAACCCTACATCTGGGCGGAATAAAATCATGGGAAAAGACTATTTTAACCCTGGACACAACTTTAATTTTTCATGAAACTTTCTCGATCTGGACCTCTGGCGCAGAGCTCCACTATCCCACCAGGCCACTAGAAAATGACAACGAGGAACTAGGCTGATGGCGTGACGCGGTGTCATACTGGATGGGAATCTGGGACTTGGTGCGACATGTCATTATCGCGTAGTAACATTGAGAAACTGACAATTGGGAAGTGGAAGGCCTCCGCATGTGGTGAGATCATGAAGTCTCACTGGATATTGAAAATTGTCATTTAGACATACTCTGTGATGTGCTACTGGCCTGAATGACGGTGTTTAACAACTGAAACTTAAAATAGCCATAACTTCTTACCCGATTATCAAATTTAGGAAAATTTTATATCGTTGGAAAGATTATCGAATATCCTACACAATGGCAGGCTCAACACTGAAAAATACTAAGTGTTTCAAAATTTTATATAAGATTACTCATGTACTGAGAGTTAATTTAGGCTAGGGAAATACAGGGTGTTACAATATATCCCCCTTGGGAACATTCGTCCTCGAATGAGACTGGTTAGGCTGAGAAATGCTGATAGACTGAGCTAACATACTGAACATGCACACTATAACATGACTTGACTAAACTACTAACAAGCTGGGTTCCCATACCGTACATGCATATCTGATGCATGGAATGCATGACTAAAACTACTAATAAATTGAATTTTCATACTGAATATCCATGAACTGAACTGATTTCCTTGGATATATGTCATACGACTGAGGTTGGAACTTGAGGGTCAACTTATGAGTACCCATTAGTCCAAATTAGATTTGTTGTATGAAGAGAAACTGAAAGGTTTAGGACATGAAAGCTCAGGGATCATAGAGAATCTCCCCCTTGGTACATTATGTCCTTCAAGAATACTGACTTGGCTAAGATACTAAGGATAATCATGGGACGATGCACGGGGTACCTACGAACTAAATTATGACTGAATATCTGAGATCTTAAAATATTTATGGGCGTTAAGCACAAATGCTTGAACATGCTAACCTATTTGATTAACTGATAGGCTGATAGTGAGTACTGGGAATATGAGACTAAATTGTACTTAGTTTGAATAACTAGACTAAAATTGTAGAGTATTATGAATATGAGGAAGGGACTAACTGAGTAACAGGAAATAAATGAGAATGAATTCGTGAAAACTATATTATCTAAGAATTCAAGGCCAAGCGTACAATATGATTCTAAAATAGTTTGTAAACTGAGGTACTGATCTGATTACTAGGCTAAGATTGTTACTAAGACTGTAACTAATATGGTAACTGAGACTGTACTAGAACTTAATTCTGAATTTACTGGAACTCTGTATACTAGGAACTATAAACATGCTTGTTCTTCGATAATATGCATGAATATGATCTATGATCATGGAGATGACATGTAAGGAATGAGTACTCATATTACTGGCATTTTTACTGAAATCTTAAAGCCTAACTTGCTTAATTATTCTACCATCTCTCCCTTAGCTTAAAGCCATTATTATAAGTCTGTGGACCACTTAATAAGCCCTAAATTAAACTAAAACCACCTGATTCTAGAGTCTGAGGTAAACACTGAGGAGGGCTTTGCTAATATTTCGAGCCTGACACCGAGCTGACAACTATATAGAGGTTACAAGAAAGAGAATCCTCAGAATCTACTAAGAATAAACATAAAAATAAAAGATTCATAACATACCCAAAACTATATTAGGAAGACTTCAATGGTCATGGTGAGACTGGAGTGCATAAAATCTATTCTAGCACTGACCACTAGTAGTACTGGAAGTGGCACCCTGTTGACGCAAATCTTTTCCCCTCTGAGCCATTACTCTACACTTCTACATCCTGTGGCCTGGCTTACCACATCCAAAACATATATTTTTTCCAACTCTACACACACCTAGGTGATGTCTACCATACTTTTTGCAAAGCAGATAGGTACGAGTACTGCTCACCCTACCCTGGGTTTTGGAGCTTGGCGCCCCATCAAGACAGTCATCCCTGAACCTCAGTACTGGTGCACTAGCTGAGGATGGAGCTGGAATTGAAGATTTTGAATAAAACTGGGAACGATTACTGTCCTCTGACTTAGGCTGATTGAAATTAAAGCTACTTATTTTGGCTCTATTATTTTCCCTCTCTTTCTTCTTAAGCTTCTGCTCTTCAATCTGTTGAGCATAGACCATAATCCTAGATATTTCCATCTCCTTAATTAACATCGCAATCTTGCACTCCTTTACCACACTATCAGATACCTTAGATACAAACTTTCTCCTTCTGGATCTATTATCTACTACTACATGGGGAGCATACTTAGCTAATTGAGTAAACTTGAGGGAATAATCTTTTACACTTATACTACCTTTTCTGAAATTGATGAACTCTAAGATTTTGGCTTCTCTCTGCTTTAATAGAAAGAATCTGTCTAGGAAGGCAGTAGCAAACTCTTTCCACTCTATGGGCTCTATATTTGTACCCCTGTCTACCTTTCACTGCTTAAACCATGTATGCACTACATCTTGTATCTTATAAGCAGCTAACTCAGTACTCTCATTGGAAGTCACTCCCATGATATTTATGACTTTTTGAACCTGATCGAGGAACTTCTGTGGGTCTTCTTCTAACTTAGACCCTGTAAAGGAGAGAGGATTCATTCAGGTGAAGTCCCAAATTTTGGTTACAGTAGTATTGGCCACTGGGTTAGCTGGAACAACAACTGGCCATTCATTCTGGCTTCGATTGAATTGGCTAGTGTAGTGAATACAACTCTAAATTCTACATGAGAGACATGCTCGCCCAGGGGATCTGCCTGAATGTGTTGAGGTGCCAATTGATTTTTGGTTCTTCTTGCATTAGTCCTTTTGGGAGGTATGCTCTATAAACATAAAGAAGAAGCAGATTAGACTTAGAGTTTAACTTGAGCTCATGCTCACTATCACGACATGAATACTGAACGAAGGGAAACTTTTCCTAAAATATCTCATAGCCTCTTGTCCATAAGTGTGTTGCGCTACACACCCATTCACAAAACTCTACTAGATGCGGCTTTCAAACTTTATAAAACTATTGAACCATAGGCTCTGATATAAAGTTTGTAATGCCCTGAGTTTGTACCCCGAATGCTACACGGTGCTTACGACCCCGAAGGATACAAGCTAACCCATGACTGATATTTGCTATGAGCAGTTGTAATATACTTAAATAAAGGCAGAATAAAAGGGCTGAAATGTCATAATGTTCAAAACATCTAAAATAGTGATAATGAATAATAACATATCAATCTGAAATACTATCTAAAAACTAGTCGGAAAAGCGTCTAGCTGAATTTGTCTAAAAGTGAAGTTGATGGGACAATCCCCCTACTAACTCCATCTACTAAAATACTGGAACTAAAAAAATAATGAAATAATAGAATATCCTAAAATGATAAGGACTCACTGCTAAATCTACTGTTGCTGGCTAAATCTAAATCTACTAGGCTCGGTCGGGAACCTGAGCATCCGAACATATGGTATGAAACATCATAGTGCAGGAAAGTATGCGTTAGTATGTGGGAATGTACTGGTATGCTAGATAAGGTAAGGATGAATGCAAGGGTTAATATGTATGAGGATATACTGATTGAATGAGATAGAGTAACTGAACATGAGAGTACATGGATAACTGCAACCACTATAAATACTGAGAATCCAATCTATGCATATACATATATATATATATATTGTAACTGAGCTTTTCTAAAGCTAAGTATTGAATTCTTATAACTGATTAACTGATATTAATTGATTATATCTGATAGTCCTGATTCTGTGGAACTAAACCGAGTTCTATACTAAAAACTAAAACTGAAACTGAAACTGTAGGAGGTAACCATCTAACCAACATGACCCAAATAAGATAAGATAGCTAATTTGGGGTCCAATTTGTAACCCCAATTGGAAGGGTGCTAGTATCGTGCCACGGGTACTAACAACTGTTGTGGATCCAGTCCTAACTAATAGGTGACCCCTGAGATCAGTCCTAATCTAGTGGGTGATCCCTGAGTATGTAAGTCATATCTAACGAGTGACATCTCACAACCTACGCTGGCTACGTAGTTCTAGAGCTTACGGATTGCTTATAAAGACCCAGTCCTAACTAACGGTTGAGACCCCATCCCTAGGCTCGCTCGGTGCTGAATTCTACTCCCAACTAAAAGACACTAAACTGAGTATACTAAACTGGACTGGACTGATATAGTGATTATTAAGCATTCTTGAGTTTTGTAACTGACTGAGTTCTACTAAGTTTTGAAACTGACTGAGAGTACTAATGATCATGATGTAACTGATACTATTCTATAACTGACACTGGATCTAGGTAAAAAGCCAAATTATCGGTATCAAACACCCCTAGGAGTCAATAGCATAAAAACTAAAGCATCACGTGATCTTGAATAACATAACAATATTCACTTTCTCATAATTTATTCATAGAGACATCTCATGAAACACTTGTAATGTATTAACTTGTACATGAATGGGGAATACATGTTAGTATATTGTAATGGCATTCTTTCATTCTCATAGACAACTTATCAAATACATGGGAAGCATACTTGGTTCCTTAAATCATAAATACTTAGGGTTATCATGGTTACAATAATCAACTTGCAAATTGAAGATTTTATAATGAATATCATGTCAATCAACACATATTAGGAACAATTCTTGGAACTTGGAATCTAAATCATGGATAACGTATAAACATGTACATTACAATGCCCAAACTTATAAATTCATGGATTGTAATATAGGGATTACTCAATTCAATATACACATTATTCAATTTCATGGAATCTACCGTTAATCATGGATTGAAACTCAATTAATATCGAGAACATGAATACAATCCAATTTCATACAAGTAAGTCATGAATCATGAATCTTGAAGTTTTAAGAATGGATTCTTGGACTCTATGGGTGAAAGGGAACAATATATGAACACCTAACATACCTTAATTTGATGAGTTCTTGGATAAATTTTTGGGATTGACCTTGATTCTTGAGAGCTAGGGTTTATTTTCTTGAGAGAGAAATACCTTTTCATTTTTGGGGAAAAGTGAATAATAAAGGTTTAGACCTTTTTAAGTCTTAAACCCCATATCTAGGTAGAATAAAATCATGGTAAAAGACCATTTTAACCTTGGGTGCAACTTTATTTTTTGTGAAACTTTCACGCGACATGCCACTATCGCTCTAGGCCACTAGAAAATGACAACCGGGAACTGGGTTGATGGGGCGACATGGTGATTTACTAGATGGGAAACTGGGACTTTGCGCTATGCGCCATTATTATGTAGTAACACTGAAAAATTGACAATTGGGAAATAGAAGGCCTCTACGATGCGGTGAGATCGCGAAGTCTCTCTAAAAATTGACAATTGTCATTTAGGCATGCTCCGCGATGTGCTACTAGCCTAAATAACAGTTTTTAACGACTGAATTTAAAATAGCCATAATTTCTTATTCGGTTATTGAATTTAGGAGGATTTTATATTATTGGAAATCTTTTCGAATTTCCTATGTAATGGTAGGCTCGAAACTGAAAAATACTGAGTGTTTCAAAACTTTATATAAGATTAATCATGTACTGAGAGTTAATTTAGGCTAGGAAAATATGGGGTGTTACATGGATATAGTAATAGCCATAAGAAAAGCAATTAGGCAAGGTCAGCCTAGTATTGAGGCTCTTCATGACCAAACTACTGCAATAGATCCGGGTGTTTTTTCTAGGAGTGTTATTGGTGGAGTTGATGTTGTCGACAGGTATGCTGATGCCAATGTTAGTCATGATGTTGAGAATGTTGATGCTCATTAAAAAATAAATACGTCTGAAAACACATATTTCAGAGGTCCCTCTCACCATTACACAGGTCCCTCTCACCCTTACACCGGTCCCTCTCACCCCTTTTTACCCTTATGTTCTCGTTGCAAATACGAAGAGTGAAAGGATAGCCAGGATAAACTCTTTGAAAAAGTATAGGATATCACTAAAGCTATTGAGGAATTGAAATCCAAGAAAGGTTTCATACCATCCAAGAAGGTAGGGGAGTCATACACTCCTACAGTGGTGGTTAGGAGGAAGAAAATAACAATTACCCAAATACTCTCTAATTGGAAATTCAAAACAATTGCAACTCCTTCCTCTCTAAAATTTGTTGAAGTTCACGGTTCATTCAAGAAGGTGAAGATATACGTAAAACTTGGCACCAAGGAGAAGAGAGATCTGCGACGGGCCAAGCAAGGTTCATAAGATTACCCCATCCATACCTTTTCTGCCCAAGACTTTAGAAGCATGACAGATATGCGTACATAGTACGTGGACAGGGTAAGTTTATTTTTCCTAACCTAGCTTTCTAATCTACTTGTCATCTGTTGCAACATATGTGTATTATGGTGCAACTTGTGGTGGTTCTGTTGCAAAATGTTACCCATCTCTAACATAAGTTGTGTTAGATGGGTAATCTGTGAACAGATTCAAGGAACCCTCTACAATAGATGGATCATCTATTGCATCTTTCACTATGTTTTCCTTCTTTACAATTACTAACTTATTTAAAAATTGACTTCTTATATCACAGTATGTTGAAGAAATTCTCTGCTTTATGAAGGGCAGGCAATTAGCGTGCTTATAATCTTATGATGCTGCTTCTAGAATTATGGACCTCGACTTCTTAGGGGTCTTAAGGATGAGTGCGATTATCACAGTAAGCTATCGTCAACTCCCGGTGGCAAAGGATTTCATTTGTTACTTTCTGGGCTCCAATGGGATGAAGAAATGATAAAAATATGTTAGAGGGGAGAGGCCAAATCCACAAGGCAAGAGCTGGACCAAGGAAAAGAGGATTCTTAGAGTCATAAACATGGACGGCATACATTATTGGGCTGTTGAGATACTTTTCGATGAGGGAAAGATCAAGGTTTATGACTGCAACTTACCTGTCTTGGATGAGGTCGATTTTTTTACCTATTACAGCCATTGTTGGAGTTGATCCCCTTTTTTTTAGGAATAGTAAAATGGTGAATTGTTTTCCAACGAAAGTATTGATAAGCAGCTATGGGATTTTGAAGGTCGAAACAAGGACATAGACCTTTCAAAAAATAAAATTGTTGTCTCTTGTGGGTCGTACGCTCTTGCATATATTTAATGTTTGTTGACCAGCACAAAAATGGTCGATCCAACGACCTTTTTATGCGATAACATTGTGGCAAACATGCAATAGGTTTCGGATTATGGGGTACTAACTGGACGCTTGGATCCTGTGTATAAAGAAGAGCTTGTAAAATAATAATTTTTTACTTCAAGTCACTTCACTTTACATTACATACATGTAGTCGTAATTTTTGTTTTCTGATGAAAATTGAATTTTTTATAATGCAACAGATTGTTCATCTATTGTAAAATATATTCTATTTGTTCTGACAAATAATTTTTTTGTTGCAATAGGTTGGTCATTTGTTGCATTATGCTGATATTTCTAAGTTTTATTTATTGCAATAGTGGAAAGACCTGTTTGATAATTTTCAATAGATGACCTACATGTTGCAACATATGTCTAAATCTGTTTGATATTTTTCAACAATTATGCTTGAATATCCATGTTCTCAACAACACCAAACCGATAGCAAATACAAATACACCACCATAAAAATTTCAGCAATTTGGCTTGAATATTCATCTGTCCAACAACACCAAACCAGTAGCAATAACGCCAACAATATAGTATCTTCTTGCTCGATTTTGGTTTCTCTTCAAAAACATTGACTTTCTTCAACAAACCCCAGATTGCATGATTTTTTTGTGAAGAGTGTTGTTTTTCATACCAATCAAAGTAATCACATCCACCCAACTTCTACAAAAACAAGAACATAATTACAAAACAATTACAAGTCAATAATTAATCAACTAATTAAATAAAATAAATATTACCTTGGAAATCTTACAAGTAAAAAACCTACAACCTGAATTTTGTTGAGTTCAAGAAGTCTTCAATAGAGCTTCATGAAAACACTTACAATATCAAAAATCTTTATTACAAAAAATAGTGGAAGATGAGTTTAACATTGTCAAGCTCAATTGAAAAAAATGAAAAAAAAAACAAATAGAAATAATTTGAAAAGAATTTGGATATAGAAAAGAAGATTTTTAAAAAAACAGAAGATTTGGAAATTTGGAGTTAAATTTTAGAAAGAAGATAAATATATAAGATAACAGAGGGAAAATAATCGTTGGGGGCCAAATTAGACACCAAGTCAGCAAAAATATGGGGTTCAACGAGCCTTGGCTGCGTGAATTACACCCGAGCATCCAACATAGCAAAAAGTGTCAAATTGACACATTTGATGCCTATTTTATTTTAGGTGTTGAAAATGAACACTATCTACTTGATGCCTATTTTATTTTAGGTGTTTAATATGAACACTGTAGATGGGTTCCGTCTTTTTTATTTTAAGTCACTTCGCTTTACGTGGAGTGGATAATTTTTTATGTCTAATGAAAGTTCAATTTTT
Organism: Capsicum annuum; assembly: GCF_002878395.1. NCBI lineage: Eukaryota > Viridiplantae > Streptophyta > Magnoliopsida > Solanales > Solanaceae > Capsicum > Capsicum annuum. Next base: position 201,366,684 of record NC_061119.1, on the reverse strand, counting down.
ATAATTCAATAAATTTTCCATCTGTTGTAATAGATATTCTAACTATTTTGATAGATAGTTTATCTGTCGCAATAGGTTGGTCATTTGTTTCATTATGTCGATGTTTCTATCAGAGTCAATTTGAGGTAATAGGTTGGTCATCTGTTGCATTATGTTGATGTTTCTATCTAAGTGTATCTGTTGCAATAGTGGGAAGACCTGTTTGATAATTTCCAACAGATTACCTATCTGTTGCAACATATGTCTAAATATGTTTGATATTTCGAATAGATGTTTCGTCTGTTGAAACAGATATAATATCTATTGCAATATTTGAATCTAGTATTTCATTTCAATTAATAAGTTCAAATCTAAGGAAAAACTAAAATTCATAGACAAAATAAAATAAATTGAAAACTTCAAACTACATGAAATAAATCAACAAATAAATAAAATATAAAAAAATTGCTACAGGTACAGATCTCAACAAATACATCAAAAATTTAAGTATTGATACCAAGAATTCCTAAGGAGCGGTAAGGTTATTACTATGACAGACTCAAGCTATAAAGATCTACTCAATATGGACAAGTTGTTCTTCATCTGGTGCTATGAAATTTGGCTTTGATCAATGTGTATCTTTAATGTTGCGTGCGTACGGTTTTTGCATTTTCTGTTTTCTATATTTTCATAAAAAGAGTAACATATTGTCAATGTTGTTCAGCAGTAGCTTCTATAGTGATATCCACCTGGAAATCTGAAATTGGTCAATGTTAATTACGGAGATACAAAAAATGGAAAAGGGTAACTCATCTATTTTAGAAAATCAAACTTTTCTTCCTCCTGTTTAAAATTGTCCCAAACAGATAATATTTATATTGTAACAGATGGATCAACTGTTGGGATAAATTATAACATAAGGAAGACCGTTATGATAATTTTCAACGGATGAACCATCTGTTGCAATATATGACTCATCTGATTGGAAAAATTGAAATGGTAGGAAGTCTTACTTTAATTTGTCCCAACAGATGACCCATCCATTACAACAGATAGGTCATTTTTAGTACAAATAAAAGTGATACGTAGAGCTATTTGATTTGCTAAAGCATATTAGACATATGTTGTAACGCATACTTTATCTGATGCAACAGGTTAGTCAACTGTTGCAACAAATGTATATATTTGTTTGTTAGTTTTCAATAGATGTGTCATCTGTTAAAATAGATATGTGTCTATTTGTTAGTTGGAATAGACTATATATATTCACCTTCTTCATCTCGTGCTGCTCTCCTTTAGCCATTGTACATTGCTTAATAGTGCAACACACTGATAGAGGATTTGCAATTTTGCTTTTTGGATACTTGATAATGCCTTGGAAATTACTTTCCTTCTTCTCTTAGCCTTAATCCCTAATGAATTGGATGAATATAAAATCTTCTTTGATGGAATGACACCCCTCTTAGATGTTCATTCCTTTACAGAAGCAGTTAATGCATTAATAGCATTAATCACTACATTAATTTTTCCCTTGCAGTTTTGATATTTGCATACAGAACATTCGCTGGGAGAGGCTAAATTTGTTTAACTAGTATGATCATACTCATAATGGTTTGTTTTAAAAACTATAAGATGAGCATCATTAGCACCAACAGTAGCACCATTACCACCATCACCACCAATAGGTCCATCACCACTAAGACCATTAACAACAATAAGCCCACCCTTCAAAATTATTTTTCTTGTAATAGTTGTTGCTCCGAACAATTTCATTTGTATTCTTTCAATGACCTTAGGGTCCAATAAAGTTTGCACAGACCATGAAGTAAGAAAAAATGGCATCTTCAACTCCCGATTAGTCGGAACAAGTGACGGATGCACAATCTATTCAAAAATCTATTGTTCCACTCCAGAAAAAATATCAAGGTTGACAACTATAAAAGAGCATTAACTCAGAAAGAAAAAAGGAAGTTAATTAATGTCGTATCATATAATTGAAAAACAAAATAACCATAAAAGGTCTATCCCTTAGCTTAAAAAAGAGAGTGAAATGACATTTAAGCCATTTGAACTAAATTAAAGATATGAAGTCCCAATAACAACATAACTACTCAAGTGAAAAAATTGTCAAGGTTTTTGTCCTGATTTTCTTACTATATTTAAGTTTTACTTTTTCTTAGAAGGAAAATAAAAGTTACCATAGTTACTTTTACTTATCCTAAAATAAAAAATATAATTTTTTTCATATTTGGCTAACCGCTTTCTTGGAGGAAAAGTTTTGGACATCTATAAATAGAAAACCCCCTTCTCATACCATAACACAATAGCATCAACAATGTAGTCTCTAAAGATTCTTTGTTTAGGGGGAGATTTCTTCCAATAAGTTTTAGAATTTTCAATTTTATTTTTAATATGTAGGCCGTTTGGCCAAACCATACCCAATAATATATTTTTAGTTTAATTTTTCATGTGTCGTCTGATTTATCGTCTTATGGTTTGCGAACTGATAACTTTCGCATGATGCCCTCTTGATTTCAAACCCAACAAGTGGTATCAGTGCTTATGGTTCAATGGTGCAATGGTGTGGTGAGACGAGATTAAACAGGTTCAAAGCAGTTTCAAAATCAAGCTGCAACCAATTTGATGATAATGAAGATATATGGCCAAAAGCTACATGTGGAGATAATTGTCAATCATATTTTCAACAATCCTGCTGTCACATATTTGAAAATAAAGCTCACTTTTAACCCTGCAAAAAGGCTCCAATATTTTTAATCCGAAAAGGGCTAATATATTTTTTTAACCCCAAAAGCTCCATTTTCAAACATGCCAAACAGCAGTGATATATGAAGAATATATGCGAAGAACGAAGATAATACACAAGAAGAAGGAGGATCAAGAATATTTTGAAGAAAATCAAGCCAAAAAGGGGAGATTTGTTAGGGTTTTTGCCCTGATTTTCTTACTATATTTAAGCTTTTTATTTTCTTAGAAGGAAAATAAAAGTTACCATAATTACTTTTACTTTTCCTGAAAGAAAAAATATAATTCTTTTCCATATTTGGCTAACCTCTTTCTTGGAGGAAAGGTTTTGGACATCTATAAATAGAAAACCCCCTTCTCATACCATAACACAATAGCATCTACAATGTAGTCTTTAAAGAGTCTTTGTTTAGGAGAAGATTTCTCCCAATAAGTTTTAGGATTTTCAATTTTATTTTTAATATGTAGGCCGTTTGGCCAAACCATATCCAATAATATATTTTTAGTTTAATTTTTCATGTGTCATTTGATTTATCATCTTATGATTTGCAAACTGAAAACTTCCGCATGATGCCCTCTCGATTTTGAACCTAACAAAAATAACAATGGTTGTTATCAGGCAACTTGAGTATATCTAATAAACTTATCATCAAACTATTGTAAAGTGAGATCAAAACAACACAAATATAATAATAAAAAAGATGCATAATGGAACACTTATTACTAAGTGCTCTTGCCTTTTTACTCGATCACAAGAAAAGAAACTAATCAGTTAAGTCATTGAACAAAATAAGATAGAAGAGATTATAATCCAAAAAATAGCAATGAACTAAGATAGAAGAGATTATAATACAAAAAATAGCAATGTAGTAAAAAAAATTAGCATCAGATAGTGGATGGAAAAGTTGAACCATGCCTAAGAGGCTAAGATCCACTACTCACTGCTCATGGACAAGAATGTGAAGAAAAAAATACTATCAAAATACAATAAGTTACTAACCATAACCACATTATTACAAGGAAATATAAATTCCAGCTAGCACATTAAACCATTAACATCATAATGTGCACAAGCTAAAGTTCCTATAAATAAACACAAGAAACAGGAATCTCCAACTTACCAAAAGATTTGATTACTTGATATGCACTCTCTTTCTTGTACTTTTTCTCGTTTCATGGACAAAGTGTCCAATTAGAACATGCTGAAGTTTCAAAAAAGAAATTAAGAATCATCATAGGTTGTGTCTTGAGAGAAGGAGAGAGACAGGATCAAGACTTGTAGCTTGATTTTTTACTCATTCCAAGAATCCTTCAATAGGTATGAACCTTGTATTTGCTTAAAATTAATGCAATAGATAGAAAAAAAAAAACCACCTCTCTTGCTTGAAATAGTTGAAACACATTTAAATGATATCAGTTATACTTAATAATAAAAGCATTTGACATAAATAAATCACAGACGGATTTGTCATGCAGCATATCAGGTGTGAAAGTAATAGCCTCATGATATGTCTTCCCTAGAATTGCAACAATTATACTACTACTATGATGTATGCCATGAAAGGCTATGAAAGGCAGAGAATTTTTGAAGTTGAGGAAAAAAATATTACCTAATATATTTATTCTATGCAATAGAAATTTTAAGTTGTAAAAGTGAATGTGAGGCAGTCGACTTCAGGCAGCACAACAAAGGGCATATATTATCAATACAAAAATGAATAAATTTATAAAGGGAATATACAACTGCAAGAATAAAATTCTAGATCATATAAATAACCAGTATTAGTACATCCATATTTGGAATGAACATGATCTCATGCATGAGATGAGCCTTGTTGTATATCAATGTATACAAAACAACTTTTAAAGAAGGATGAAAGAGATATCAAACATGTATATGCATAAATGTGTAAATAATAAGGCTCACGACCAACAAGTTCCCAAATATTAATATAATTCTTCGTTTTGGGAACATCTGAGCAAGTTCACTCTTCATATCTTTCATGAGTCAATAGAACATCAAATCCTTATGACAAAAATTCACAAATCAACTGTTAATTTTTGAAGATATCAATAATCTCTGATTCCTGATACAAGATCTTAAGAAAAATAATATGAAGAAAAAATAAAACCCGGAGAAATGAAGAAGGGAAAAGGGTGAATGGTGTTGAATTTGAAATTAAGGAAAAGCACACTCAAAAATGAAAATTCAATAGCATTCAGAAAACATTGACATATCAAATAAGGTTGCACTCTTTAAATTTCGTTGGAGAAAGCCCCATAAAAAGATATCATCAAATTTTAATCCCCCATAAATCACCAACATCGAATAACAGGTAAAAACCATAAATGTTCGGGCTAGTCCTATGGGTTATAACTTCATATAAAGCTTTCACCGGTCACTCATCTCATTGTATTTAGAAATAAAATGAGCAGGAGACAAAACATATCTAATAAAACTGTGAGAAAAATTTAGCTCTAATATCATTTACAAAAGATGACATAAATGTTCTTGAAAAAGGAATGCAAAGGGAAAGGTAAAGAAATGCGGTACACAGCTATTCCAGTCTGCAGATAGAAGACACATGTAATAAATATTATTTAGTATGTATTTGGGTACAAGAATATGTATATAAGAAATACGAATTTCAACACTAGTTCAATTCCAAGACAAGAACACTTATGAAGTTCCTTAACACCTTCAACACTAGATTATAAATAATCTATGTAAGAAGTGTGTTAATGTTCAGAAAAGAGATGAATAGAATTTTAAGGCCAAGTCCCCTGACTTCATGAAGTGTCCTTAAGGAATAATTCCCCTCACTGTACCTGAGGTTATGGAATCTTACTCCTAGGATAAAATGGCCTTCAATCCGAACAATAACAGTATCTTAAATTATTGGATTCAACGAACTCACTCAATGATTTGATTGATCACACATAGTGTTTTTGAAGACAAGAAGAGAGTTTTTATTTTAAAAAGTTTGTGTCTAAACCTGTGGATGAAAGCAGGTTTATATAGCCTATCAGATGCCTCTTTGAAAATGTGGCAATGGTTTACTTAAAAGGTATGACCTTTCTAGAAAATCATGTCTGTTCGTCCAAAGAATATGTGTCTTTTCAAAAAGGCATAACATTTCATGAAATGGTGTGTCATTTTGTTGAAGGTTTGCATCCCTTCTGAAGCATCACTTTGTTTTTTCATAGCATTTCGAAACAGCGTCAGCCACTCCATGCATGCATATAAATGGAGGATAAAAAGAACACAGAAAAGTTGCATTTTTCCTTTGGTATTTTCAGATTAAATTTCTGGCAAATAAACTATGTCCAAGAAGATAGATCTCATTGATTGATTATTTTCCAAATCCAAATTTGAATCTGAATCCAAATCCGAATCCGAATCTGAAGCCGAAGCAGAAGCCAAAGCCAAAGCCGAGCCGAGCGAGAGATGACGACGATGATGCGAGTTATCTCTTATTTCTTGCCTCATTGCCAAGTGTAATAAGTGTTTATTAATATAAACACTTGAAAGTCACATTCTCCCACCAATGTGGGAGAATTAGTACACTTGCCACTTTAGAGTACACTTTTCATTTTAGTGTTTTCTTCTCTATTTTTTCCTTCCACTTGGTTTCCTCTATTTTTCATTCACACTTTTCATATACATTGAACCCAATGATCCCCCACATGAATGGGGAATGACTATTTTTCATAAAATTTTTATGGACAAGTATGTGATCATCAAGCATAGACTGATTGTATCTGGATAGGTGGGTTTCCATGGAACTTTCCGTAGTGAACATGCATCGGATTCACTCAGTCAATCGGTAGATTTGATATCTTTGAAATTTTGAGCTTTAATGTACACTTAGACAACACATGTCACACAATCAACCTTTTACCATTTATAGATCTCACGGTTTTATTCTTTTCAGCCATGAACAAGTCCCGATTTCATGAAAGCTTAGAGAACAGGCCTTTACTAACATTCTCTATGAAGTGTCTTCCACTTTGCCCTCACATAGGTGATTTCTAAATGTTCAATCCTATAGATTAAACTATTTGGTCAAATATGCCAAATTTAGATAATCATTAAAAGAATTTTCACCTTAAGTCTTATCTCACTTACTAAACATTGTCTACATCATGAGAATGGGTTGGGTACATTGACAATGTTGAACCTGTCAGACATGACTTTGTTAGATATCCTTGAACCTAGCTCTTAGAGTCTCCAGTCTACTAGGTAGAGTTACTGCCATGCTGACTTGTCCTAGGCCTTAAACCCATTCTCTTAGATGTCCTTTCCACTCCTCTAGATAGGCCTTTTGTAAGTAGATCCGACACATTATCCTCTGCTTACATAGTCAATAGTGATAATTCTACTAGAGATAAGTTTTCTAATGGTATTATGTCTCTATCGTATGTGACGAGATTTACCATTGTACATTATGCTCCCTGCCCTACCTATTGCCGCTTGGCTATCACATTGTATACATACTGGTCCACTGGTTTGGGTCAATAAGAAATGCCTTCCAAGAAATTTCAGAGCCATTCTGCTTATTCACTGGCTTTATCCAATGCAATAAATTTAAATTCCATTGTAGAGCGAGCAATACAAGTCTGTTTGGGTGATTTCCAAGAGACTGCTCCTCCACCGATAGTAAATATCTATCCACTTGTGGATTTTACTTCATTTAATTCGGTGATCCAATTTGCATCACAATATCCTTCTTGTACAGCAAGATATTTATTGTAATGCAAGGCATAGACTTGAGTGTATTTAAGATACCCCAAAACTCTTTTCATTTCCATCCAATAAGTTTTGTTGGGACTACTCGTGTACCGACTCAATTTACTAACAGCGTATGCTATGTCTAGCCGTGTACAATTCATTATATATATTAAACATCCCAATACTCTTGCTTACTCCAATTATGAGTCACTTTTACCTTCATTCTTTCAAAGTTCAAAGAACACATCTATTGGAGTCTTGGTAATTCAAAATTCCATGTACCTAAATTTGTCAAGTACATTTTCGATATAATGAGACTGTGACAATGCCAATCCTTGTGGAGTTCTATGGATTCTTTTTCCTAAGCTCATATCCGCAACTCCAAGGTCTTTCATATCGAACTTTGTCTCGAGCATTTGTTTCATTGAATTTATGTCTAAAATGTCTCTACTGATGATCAACATATCATCCACATATAAATACATAATGACTTGGTGATTTGGAGTGTATTAAATATAAAAACATTTATCATATTCATTTAACTTGAATCTATTTGCCAACATGGTTTGGTCAAACTTTGCATGCCATTGCTTAGGTGCTTGTTTTAGTTCATAAAGTGACTTAACAAGTTTACACATCTTATTTTGTTTTCCCGGAACCACAAAACCCTCAGGCTATTCCATGTAAATTTCTTCCTCTAATTCTTCATTTAGGAATGCGGTTTTCATATCCATTTGCTAGAATTTAAGACCATATACTGCTGCCAAGGCAATTAACATTTGAATCGATGTTATCTTTGTTAACAGCGAGTATGTATCAAAGTAATCAAGACCTTCTTTTTGTTTGAAGCCTTTTACTACAAGTCTTGCCTTGTATTTGTCAATAGTACCATCCGCTTTCATTTTCCTTTTGAAGTTCCATTTAGAACATAAAGTTTTATTTCCTGGAGAAAGATCAACCAATTCCCATGTATGATTGCTTTAGATTGAATCAACCTCACTATTGACTGTCTCTTTCCAAAAGGATGAGTCTGATGACGACATCACTTTTTTAAATGATTGAGGCTCATTTTCTAAGAGAAATGTTATAAAATCCAAACCAAACGAAGTTGATGTTCTTTGATGTGTACTACGTTTTGGATTTTCTTCATTATGTATATTATCACTTGATTCATCTCGAGATTGTTTAGACCCACCACTAGACTGTTCATGTCTATTTTTTTATAGATAAATGTTTTCAAAGAATAAAACATTATCTCATTCAATTATTGTATTTTCATTAATATCCGGATGTTTGTATTTATGAACTAAAAACCAACATGCTTTACTACTTTTAGCATATCCTATGAACATACAGTACACCGTCTTAAGTCTTATCTTAACCCTTTTAGGCATAGGAACTTGGACCTTTGCTAGACACCCCCACACTTTGAAATATTTCAAGTTGGGTTTCCTTCTTTTCCATTTTTCATAAGGAATTGATTGTGTCTTACTATGGGGAACTCTATTGAGTATAGGGTTGGCTGTAATGATAGCCTCCCCCCACAAGTTTTGCGGTAAACCTGAACTTATAAGTAAGACATTCATCATTTACTTCAAACTATGGTTTTTCCTTTCCACAGATCCATTAGATTGAGGTGTATACGGGGTTGTAGTTTGATGGACAATTCCATTCTCTACACATATTTCGGCGAAGAGATATTCTTATTCTCTACCCCTATCACTTCTTATCATTTTTATCTTTTTCTGTAATTGATTTTCCACTTCAGTCTTGTAGTGCCTAAACACATCTATTGCTTTATCCTTACTATTTAGCAAGTAGACATTACAATATCTAGTGCAATCGTTAATAAAAGTTATGAAATACTTTTTCCCACCACGTGATGGGGTTGACTTCATATCACAGATGTCAGTGTGTATTAAGTCTAAGGAATTGGAATTCCTTTCAACGGACTTATAAGGATGCTTTGCATACTTTGATTCCATACTCGTCTGACACTTTGATTTATTGCATTCAAAGTTGGGCAAAACTTCTAAGTTAATCAATTTTCGTAATGTTTTATAATTAACATGGCTTAATTATTCATGACACAAATCATAAGACTCAAGCAAGTAAGAAGAAATTGAACTTTTATTGATTTCAACATTCATTACATTCATTTTGAATAGGCCCTCAGTGAGGTAGCCTTTTCCTATATGCACTTCTCCTTTACTAAGTATAATTTTTCCAGAAACAAAAACACATTTGAATCCGATCTTGTCTAGAAGTTAAATAGAAATCAAGTTCTTCCTTAACTACGGAACATACAAGACATTGTTAAGTGTCAACACTTTGTCGGAAGTCATCTTCAAGAACACCTTTCCAGTTTCTTCTACTTTTGTAGTAGCAGAGTTAGCCACGTAGATCATTTCTTCTACTTGAGCAGGAGCGAACGTCAAAAATAACTCTTTGTTGTCACAAACATGGAGGGTGCAACCAGAATCTATCCACCATTATAAGGATTCTCCACCAAGTTGCATTCTGAAAGCATAGCGCACAGATTATCACATTCTTTATTGGACTCAATCATATTTTCTTGGCCATTTTTCCTTTCTTTGTTAGGGGCACAATAATTCGTAGACTTGTGGCCAATCTTGCCATAGTTGAAACACTTTCCCTTGAATTTCTTCTTGGGTTGATTGCTTCCATGTTCAACTTTCTTCCTTTTCTTAGAATTGTTTTGATAATCTTCTATTATTTGGGCTCCATTAATTATAGAATTCCTTTTTGACCTTCCCTCAGAAGCCTTATTCCTCTTCAATACGTAGTCGGACAATAAGATCTTCGACAGTCACCTCCTTGAGTTTGTGCTTTAAGTAGTTTTTTAAGTCTTTCCACATAGGTGGTAGCTTCTCAATTACTGCTGCTACTTGAAATACATCATTCACAATCAAACCTACAAAATAGTTTATGTGAGTACTAAGATTAATATGAATTTGTTCAACAAAGGTATTTTTCAAGGATATACCTTTCGCTAGGAGATCATGGATGATTACTTGTAATTCCTTCACTTGAGAGACAACTGACTTGCTATCTATCACTTTAAACTCTAGGAACCTTGCAACGAACAATTTCTTAATTCTCGCATCCTCTACTTGTATTTTAATTCTAGTGCCCCCTACAGTTCCTTCGATGTCTTAGCTCCACTGTAAATATTATAGAGGTCGTCTTGGTGACCACTCAAGATATAATTCCTGCAAAGGAAGTATAAGTGTTTCCAAGCCTTTACTATTATGAAACTCTCTTTTTCCGAGGTTTCCTCGGGCACCTCAGGGGCATCCTTACTAGTGAACCTTTGAAGACATAGAGTGGTGAGGTAAAATAAAATCTTTTGCTGCCATCTCTTGAAGTTAATGCCCACAAACTTTTCGGGCTTCTCCGCAGGTGCCATAGGTTGTGAAGCATTTTCTTGACTTGTCGTGGCATTGGTAGTTGCCTCCATAGTCGTAGCATCATCCATTTGACTATCAGTTGTCATTCTTCCTGTCACCACAAGATAGTACATTTAGTATTTTTCAGAACACTACTAATAAAATTAAACAACTTTAAACTCTTCTTCTTGTTTCTAGTTTAACGATGAACTTTTTATGACTTCCAATTGTCAACCGAATGATCTTTAACTTGTGATGAAGATTTTAT